>NC_080190.1:141736690-142036690 GCF_030028045.1 Hippopotamus amphibius kiboko | reverse complement strand
AACCCACTGACTCTAAACATTAGAGAAGAGCACAGTTTTACAAATGGTACCTGCATATCCAAGCAGGAAGTGTGAGATGTATATGTCCAATCCACTACATCTATGCTTTTGGCTAAACCAACTTCCAGCTCCTCCCTGAACAAGCTCTACACTTTTCACATTTCTACTTAGAATCTTCTTTATCTCTAGAACCTCTTTCCCCATTGTTCATCTCTAGCCTTTTATCCTCCACCTATTCACACCTTTGCTAGGAAAGCTTTCCTGACCTCCCCAGGAAAACCGGGTCCCTCTAGCCCTTTCCTGGATATGATGCACAGCATGCTGGGCCTTATGTTGTTCCCAGCTGATCACCCTAAGTTACAAGGGCCATGAGGCCAGAGCCTCCTTCTTCATCTTTGCATCCTTCATTCCATCTTGCAGAATGTTTATACATAGAAGATTCTTAATCATTTTTACTGCTCAGAGCAGAAGAAAAGGGCATGGTGCTCAGCGTTTCTAAAAGTTTCTAAGACGTGTGCAAACTCAGGACTTCAAAATCCCATATATTTCTGCTCCGGTAGGTAGGTGCTGAGATTTCTTAAAGAATCTCATTGTAATGAATAGAGCGCAGGAAGTGGGATGCCTCCACGGCTCACAGGCATGCAGTGGACTCATTCTGCAGCCCTGTTGCCAGTCTCAGACTGTGACAGTCAACAAATTACCTGCTGTCTGTAGAGTTGTGTATTTCTTGGAATAATACCTCAGCTACCCCCCTACTTGAATGATTTATACCTTATCGTTAACAATCACTCTCCATGTTTTTAAAAATCACTCTGTAAGAAGCTTTGATCCAGAAATGAATAAATTCAAGGCTGCGTTCCACAGCTGACCCACTTTCCAGTGACCCATCCAGCTCCTTCACAGACTATACAAATGACTGTTTCACACATTAGAAAATAATGTAGAAAACACATATTAAAGAATATAGTACTGTTGTGTAAGTATACATACATATATATGATAGTTATGCTTCTCAATGTAGTCATTCCTAATCAGATCTGTGACCCTATCTGTCTTCTTTGAAATCTTGTTTATGCTTTTTTTTCCAAATTAAATCATAGCAAAGACTTAGTGATGGACTAAAAATATTCAAATAGATGATATCTCAAACATACAATTTCTTTATACTTGCATGCCATTTACTTGACTAATTAACAACAGTTTTGATGTTTGAAAAGCACTAGTCAATGAATGATAATCTTTTAAATCACAGATTTGTAAATAAATATATGAAAATGGAGTTAGGATAGCCAAATAAGGCTATCTGCTTGTAGCACTGAAAAAAAAAGAAAATCCTTATAAAGAAGAAGAATAAAGCACAAGCAAGAGTAAATTTCAGGAAAATGACCACATATTAAAATAATAACATAGAGTCTACATTTGTGCATGAATGTGCCATCAAGCTAATATAAACACAATATACTCTGCCTAGCAATTCTCTCCATACAAAAACACACCGTATTTTAAAATCTAGATACTCAGCAATGATGAATGTCATCAAAAGCAGCCATTAGAATGACCCTCGTGTCTATACTTCAAAACGTTGCCAAGAAATGTATTCCCCACATTGTCATAAACAATCTATCTGCCTTCATTATCTGCTGATAAACATTTCCTATCAATTCTTTTGAAGTACATACTATTGACATGCTTCCAGATAATAAAGGATAGACTAAAATAACATTTTCTTAACCCTCTTCGTCAAGGTCTTCCTTCGTAATAAAATATACTTTTAAAATTCATGTAGAATCATATCATTGGAATTTTATTTTAGCCACAAGCTTCTAATAAATAAAGCAGTGTGTTAAGCAAATTCAGTCTTTTCAAATGCTTTCAAACTAACCATCACATTTTTTCTTCTGCAGTGAAAAGCCCCTGAACAAATTAGCAAGTCTGTCTGAAAGCCCGTTCAGAAGCAATATTTTATCAAGTAACATATTAAAAAATTGACTTAACTGTTAAAGATCACATCAGTTCCCACCCTCACCTTACCACTAGTTATCAACCAACTCTCATCTATAAACTCATAGAGCCCTGAATCTACAGACTCTATTTGTCAATTAATTTACCTACTTTGTATTAACCACAGGCTTTGTGGCCAATGTTTACTATGCTGAGGAATATTTACTGAATTAAGCAAAGTTGTCAAAGTGATAATAACCTTGTGTCATCAGTATTAATATTGACTCATCACACTTCCAAAACATATTTTAATAAATCACTTTTCTTTGAGGAAAACAGAACATACTATAAGTTTAATTTAACATAAAATCAAGAAAATCCTGGTATGTTTATTATGGGAAAGCATCGGTGGAGCTAGTCTCTAACAAAATGGGAGGATGACGTGTATGATTTATCCTCTTCTACAGAGGGCTACTGTCAACTGACTGGAAGTTTACTGTCCATCACTGAATGGCTAAGAGAGACACCTAACTTCTAGGCAGGCTACCATCCTGCGTTGTGCACTTTGACTGTACTTACACAAACACAGGTGACACGAACTAAAGTCCTTAGGGAGAAATTCCATGACTGGCTTACATAAGACTATAGGAAATTGGCCCAAGCGGAATAAAAACTCTTAAGGAAACAGTCATAGCATGGAGACCAAGTTCCTTTGAGGCAGGACCTGCATCAATTCACTTACCTGAGGAATTGCTGGGACCCTTTACCTTGATGAGTCAGGCATGGTGCCACTAAGGCCTGGGGTTCTTGCTCTGCACACCTTCTGGCAAATCAAAAGCAGAGACAGTCTAGTTTTACCTGTTTCTTATGATAATAACAACCTGGTGATGGTTAAGAGTATGCATTTTGGTATCACGCTGATCTGGGTATAAGTACTAACTCTACCACCTACTAGCTGGGTGGCCTTGAGCAATTTACCTAATCCCTGAGATTTAGTTTACCGCATTTGTAAAACAGGATAAAACCAAAACCTGCTTCATAGGATCACTGTGAGATTAAATGAGATACTGCATGCAAATCACTTGTTAGAACCTAGGAAATACTCACGTCAACTCTGATGATGATAACGAAGCCGCAATTTGAAAATGCCATCTAATTCACAAAAGCAGTTGTGCTGAATGTTCATAAGATGTCTATTTTGATCTCACTGTGTCATAAGACTCAAGATAGGATATTGAAAATCTCAGAACAGGGAATTATCAGAAATGCTGGGCAGGGGTTACAATTACAATGGTGAGCAACACATTGAAATGCATTTAGAGCTTCTAGTCCCATTGGGAGGAACAGAAGTAAAAGTCAATTTCAAGACAACGTAATAAGGATAAGCACTGTACGCTATGGACGCTTGTAACCTAGGCTTGGGTTGTCAGTGTGTGAAGTGTTCTGGAAGGCTTACTGAGGAAGTCACATGAAGACAAAAGAGATCTGAGAATAAGTAGGACTTAGATACACACGCATTGCTGGGGAGAAAGGTGGGGGGATGTTGAAGGAGAAAGGTGATGAGCGAGGGTATATGTGGCAGGAAGCCACCGATAGAGACAACAAGAATAATACATGCAAAGGCCTGGAGAGAAAAGACTTACCCATGTGTGTGGTGGGTGGGGGGGAGGGGGTAAAGCACAGTAACAGTTATGATCTTATGTTTATTAGAGGCTGACTGAACGTCAGGGTGGCCAGGCACAGGCTCTGGAGTCACAGTACTTTGTGGGGAGGGGAGGGTCAGGGCTTGGATTCCACCCTCAAAGATTCTTATTCAATTGGTTGTGGATACGGTCTAAGTGCTGATATTTGTTTAAAGGCATTCTAGGCAGCCAGTATTTAAATTTAAATTAAATCCAGGTCAGCCTATCAAAAAGGAGCAGCGGCATCTGGTAATGGACCTTCATTCTGAATCAAGGAAAGTGGGGTTGCGATGTCAGGTAGCGCTTTCATGACATTGTGATTAGAACTTTAGCAACCGCTTACAGGTAACTTCCAAACCTCCTAGGGAAAAGCGCCAGTGATGAATCCTCAGGGCCACACAGCAAATACTCACAAACCCACCTAGGATTACATCCCTGCTTTCACAGCCAGCCATGGTTGTGTCCCAGGTACCCGTTTTCATTTATATTCCAAGATGCATCTTTTGGGTATAAAATAGAAACATTGGAAAATAACTTTGCTAGATAATAAGAAACCCATCATTAGCCTACAGCAAATAGTTGTTCACTGCACAGATACACTCAAGAAAAACGAACAGAAAAGAGATGCAGAGCTTGAAATTTGCTCCATTATTTTTGTAATGTGGCCTGCTTACTCTTTCCTTGTTTTTCCATACCCCAGGATACATGGACATGAACTAAGTCATAGGAAAAATTTATTCTTTGGCCATAGGTGGTAGCATGTTGCATTTATACGAAAGGAGCTCTGCCTCCAAGTCTGTTTTTCCACAGTGCCCACTACACTGGAGTTCTTGGTTATGAATAATTGCTTATATGAATAGTAACATTCTTTTTTTATATGAGTTATCACCACACTCCCATCTATATGCCCTATTTGAGTTAGCAGTAGTTTGGTGTGAGATTCAGCTTCCATCCAGACAAAATTATTTCAGCTATATTTTATATTCACTTTTCTTTTTCCTGGAAATAGAAAGAGGGGCCCTTGATCTGTCTTCTACGATATTCTCGCCGTTCATTCTCAGCCTTCACTCCCCCACTCACCTCAGTGCTCTAAACCTTATATCCAGATGCTGCCCCTCAGAGAGTTAGACATAGAGACCTTGTCATTCTGTGTAAAGTCATTTGTTCACAGTGGGGACCTTGGGCTTGATATGACTGAGGACAAATTCAAAAGCAATATGCAATCAAATTATTAATGAAATTGGATCATCTTTATCTGAAATTTTGTAAATAAAATGACTAAGTATTTTAGCTAATATATCTAGATAATTATTTAAGCAGGAGAAAACAGGTATACTTTGTAATATTTCTTCAAAGGAAGGAAGAAAAGCTGTGTAAGACACTTCTGATGTTTAAGTAAAATTCACTCAAAAGGAGTTATTTCACTAAGAATCATGGCTTTAGTAATCAATCAATAAGTAATAACACGAGTCCCCAGAACAGAATAAAAGCTCCAGAACCCACTGCTCAAAACCTGCCAGGAAACACATCCCCCATGGAAAAAAGGTAAAAATATCAGAGGGAAACTGGCAATATCTCCCAGAGATCTACAAGATGCCTAGAAGTGAATGTCATTTTCTCACCAATAATCTGCACTTTAATCTTACATGAAACAATTTTTTACAAAAAAAGTCTCTGTTCCCTTGTATTTGATAAAGAAAAAGAATTAGAAATAGGCCCAATTTCTTTTAGAAAAGTAGGTTTCTTCAGCTTTTGATTGGCCTTTCTCATGACCCCCTATACAAGAAGACAGATAATAAATATAATGATTTATACTGAAAAGAGAGCAGTGAGGATAATGGCCCAAACAGTGCTGTCTTTTATTATGTTACCATAGTAAATAATAGCAGTATGCTCACACCGTTATACTTAAGGTTGTAGCAGTGATTCCATTATAATTCCTGTTTTTCAGAAGTTTATAACTTGGTCTTGACAATATTCTCTAGCCTGAAACTAGCCGTGTGTGTTTTTTTGTTTTTGTTTTCATTTTCAGTCAAGGGCTGGTCTTCCTTGATTGTCATGCTATTACTGAATAATCAAATTGGAAAATTAAATAATACTTTCACTACGTTTTCTGGCTATACTTTGCATATATCAAAAACCTGCAACACACACACACACACACACACACACACACACACACCCCACTGGTTTGCCTATACTGTCAACATTTGTATTTAGAAAAATGAAAAACCCTCAATGCATTCAATGTTCTTTAATTGGTATGAGCACTATAATAACTTACTACCAAATGCCTAAAATGGCATATATTAAAATGTTTCTATATACAATTCTGTGAATAATATAACACTTTGATTAAGCTACATAGTCTCATTTGAAAATAGGAACACAATTCTACTAAAGGTGGGCAATCAAATTCGAGAAAAGACATCAATAGAGAGGAAATCTAATATTTCGGTAACCCTGAGTGAAAACATGCAATCTTTTCACTGTATTCATTTTAGATCTTTAACATGAGGAGAGAATATTTTAGACTCTAAGTATAGTTTACCTTAATTTGTACTGTTTGAATAATTTACTCAATGGGAGACAAATTCTTCTAGTAAAAAAACAAATGTTACCTGTTCAGTAGTAGCAGAAGGAGAGTTAGGAACCATGTAGAAAATTATAAACAGTGCTTAACCTGTGTCCCCAAAAGCCTGAAACTTATAATAATTTAGCACTGATGTTAATTCTCCTGACTTAGAAAAAAAGAGTCTTTGGTGAAAGAAATAAATGTCTTGTGAAAGAATAATTAGGAAGAAAAATTCTTACTCTGTAGCTCTTGTTTGGACCTAAGAAAGCAAATGCTTAAATCCACATAGTTCACTGTTGAAAAGAGAGATTCTCTTTAATCTAGACTAGGAACTACCTCAAAAATTCTGTTGTAGACACATGAAACGATGCTCAACATCACTAATCATCAGAGAAATGCAGGTCAAAGCCACAATGAGGTATCACCACACGCTGGTCAGAATGGCCATCATCAAAAAATCTAGAAACAATAAATGTTGGAGAGGATGCAGAGAAAAGGGAACTCTCCTGCACTGTTGGTGGGAATGTAAGTTGGTACAGCCACTATGGAAAACAGTTTGGAGGTTCCTTAAAAAACTAAAAATAGAACTACCATATGATCCAGTAATCCCACTACTGGGCATATACCCAGAGAAAACCATAATCCCAAAAGAAACATGTACCATAATGTTTATTGCAGCACTATTTACAATAGCCAGGACATGGAAGCAACTGAAATGCCCATCAAGAAATGAATGGATAAAGAAGATGTGGCATATATATACAATGGAATATTACTCAGCTATAAAAAGGAATGAAATGGAGCTATATGTAATGAGGTGGATAGACCTAGAGTCTGTCATACAGAGCAAAGTAAGCCAGAAAGAGAAAAACAAATATTGTATGCTAACTCATATACACGGAATCTAAAAAAAAAAAAAAATGGTACTGATGAACCCAGTGACAGGACAAGAATAAGGATGCAGATGCAGAGAATGGACTGGAGGACACGGGGTTGGGGGGGTGGGGGGCGAAGGGGAAGCTGGGACAAGGTGAGAGAGTAGCATAGACATATATATATACTACCAACTGTAAAATAGATAGCTAGTGGGAAGTTGCTGCATAACAAAGGGAGATCAATTCGATGATGGGTGATGCCTTAGAGGGCTGGGACGGGGAGGGTGGGGGGGAGTCGCGGGAGGGAGGGGATATGGGGATATGTGTATAAATACAGCTGATTCACTTTGGTGTACCTCATAAGCTGGTACAAGAGTGTAAAGCAATTATATTCCAATAAAGAGCTTAAAAAAATTCTGTTGTATTCATTCTTTTTTCTCATGCCTAGGAAATACAATTTTGTCTTATGGATGAATGAAAAATGGAAACTTGACTTTTCTAGCAGTTTGCCCAAGACTTAATTTGCAAACATTAACAACTCTACCTTAGTTTTCTAAGTCAAACAGGATAAAAAGAGGAAATTTTCTCAATGTGAGCAATTATTTGAAATATTTTAAGTTGAAAAAACTTGGCTAATTTTTTATTTCAATTCCAAACTCAAGAGGTCCCTAAATATAGAGGAGAAATAATTAGCTTGAAAGGAGTGATAAAACATCTATTAAAATGACAATATTCTTCTAGCTATTGCTTATCAGACCCCAGATTATAAGAACTGTAAATACAGGTAACATGTAATTTGGATTGAAACTTACCAAAAGATATAAATGAAGGAAAACAGCATCTACTAGAGATTCTCTTCAGAGAGGGATGCAGAAAAATCAGACACTGGAGAAGAAATAGGCAGCATCTACAGTGGCTTCATTGGAACCATGCAATGGAAATATCTGAAATCAGAAATTTAAAAATATCTTATACTGTAAGAGCCTTTTATAGAAATCTATAAGGGTACTAAAATGTGAAGGTAAATCAGGACTAGTATTCAGTAATAAACAATACATATGTAAAATAATCTGTTTTTTTAAATCACATAATCTCATTTACTTGTGCTTTGCAACTACTCAAATCCGTAGTGATCGACAATAGAGGAAAACCAGCAGGTGTGCTTTGCCTGTCTTCATGATACCAACACCAGAACACGCAAAAGCACACCTGAAATCTCATGAATAACTTAATGGGTATGATAAGGAGACTCCGATATGTCCCAAATGTGGTTTTAAATTTGGGAGTAAAAATGAGAATAAACAACAACAACAAACAAAATTAAAGCACTAAAAAGCCAAAGCAGAGAATGGAGCAAAAGCTGTGGTTAATCTTTACAACAATCATCAAAGAGAAATCTCACATGTGAGAGGCAGGATGGTTTAGCGATGTTTTAGTACAAGATTTGCAGTCAGGCTGCCTCCTGAGACTTTCTTCTACTCCACGCTACCTCTTTCATTTTACTACCATCAGACACTTGAAAATGAACAAAAATGACCCCTGAAATTTTCTCATCTTCAAAAGTTTGAGGAGAAAAGGAGAAAAATGACATAAAGTGGAGCTTTCCAAGACCTAAGTCTTCTGGAGGATTTTTCGATAGTTCTTTCACTGCCTGTCAACACAGCCTGGAATTCTTCCATGGTTTATGTTATACTGTTGGTGTTCATAGCATACTGGCAAGATCACCTCTGGACCCAATCTGGGTTCCAGTGGGATGCAACCTCCAACTATATAAGGAGGCAAAAGCCACCCTTGGAAGGGAAAATGTTAACTCATCAATCTGTCTCCCCCAGTAAGAAGCTATTATTCTCAACTTCCGGTTGTGAAAAGTTCAGTTAGTAGTCACGTAATACTAGTAACACTCTTCACCAAAAGTTATGTGCTTTAGAAATATATTTCTGCAGAAGAATAATATTGGTTATGAATATGTTTCTGTTATAACTTTTATTCTATCACACAGTATTATGATTCTTTGGATAGTACTGGAAAGATGCACTGCATTTTAAAAATGATCATTAAGAGAGCATAATTACCATCAATTGTTTAAAGAAATGAACAGCTACTTATTATACAACACCCCGGCACATGAATGTGTTTTCATGTTCAATTTGTGTTGATTTAAATGCTTATTATAGGTGAAGGATATTGATAGAATACTTTTGCAAGTGGCCTCACAACATGGAGAGGATTCCTTTTTCTTTTTTACTACCACAAATTTCAACATGAAATATTTTGCCAGTATGCTATGAACACCAATAGTATAACATAAACCATGGAAGAATTCCAGGCTGTGTTGACATATTTTATGAATGTTATGGGATGGCAGATTGGAGGTGTACATCTGTGGGGGTTGGCCAGTCATCCCACTGCCGTCTGTGTATCTGTACGCTTAAATAAATTAGCTAATATAAAAACAGTGCATAAACAAGTTTAATGCCATAGAATTTCCTTTATGGGGTACAGAATATTCAAATCTGAGGAAAGAAATAGAAAATTATGTTCAATTGCTATTACTTGGGAATAAGGAATGTATAAAATGGAAAAGCTACAGCACCCAAACAGAAATGTCTTACAAATACTGCTTGGCTATTCTCCTTTTTCTCCTGTTTATTGTATCACCCTCTTTTACTAGCAGCATTGTCTTTGCAACCTAGGATCCTGAGCTATGATCTTTTATCAAAGGACTGGAGAGACCATCCCACACCTCAAGGTCATTCAGTGACTACCAGATCCCTTTCTTCTTGAGGAAAAACCAAATCATAATATGTAACCCCTCAACCCTAGATTCCCACCTCTGAGTTAATCTTTATACAACAAATACTGTAGTCACTTATCAAGAGAGGCCCCCCCGCCCCTCCCCAGTAGCTGATCTAAGAAAAGAATCACTTAGCAATGTGACATTCTTGTCCTATCCTTTACATACATATAAAAATCCCTCAACGATAAGCCCCAGCTACAGGACTTGATGTCAACAGCTTCACACTGAATTCTCTTTTCACCGCTTGAATTTAATTCCTTCATGATGCCGCTTACTGGTTAAATAGTGTAAATGATTTTTCTGATATATTAGCTGTCTCCAACTTTCATTATGTTTTCTCTCTATTCTTAAACATTATTTTGCTTGTCACTATTTCTCCATGGGTTCATTATTTGGTAAACAGTTGTGTTTGTGTGTGTGTGTGTGTGTGTGTGTGTGTGTGTAATAACTACATAAATGAATAAAAAGAAGCAACAAATGATCCCTTAGGGGAAACTATACATACACATACACAGTACGTATAATTGGTGTTAATTTTGATGGTGGGATTTTTAAGTTAGACAAGAAACAATAAAACTTTTATTTTTAGCTAACAGTTTGTGGGCTAATTTAGTCCTTGAAATCCTTCCAAGCATGATAGCTTAAAATTTGCCCCAGATGGACTTTCTCTTCTGTTCAAATTGCTCGACAGCAACATAACAGCCATTTATAACAAAGTCTGAAGAAATGGGCTGGCGCTTCTAGTCTTCCAAATACATCGGTCTGTTTGTAAGGAGAGTGCCCCATAAATCACCGTGGATTAAAGAGGAACGCGCCCGTCCCAATCAAAACATCAGGAAGAAACCGTTGCCCAATAGATAAGAACACAAACAAGTGCAAAGCATCACTTGAGTTTTTATAGAAGGCCCATATTTTTGGAAGGCAACCAGTGCTGTTTCACATGCTGTACTTTTTCTAATCTGACTGACTCACAGTCTTGTGATAGTGAGATAAGCTAGGTAGGCAAATTTTTATAGAGTTGCAATTACTGAAATTGTCATTACGCAGCTCACTGTAAAATAAATATAGATAGAAGTGAAATTATGCACAGGCTAGAAGTAGAAAGTGTTTTGCTTCTGTTTGCTAAATTAATCTCTTCCTAAATGGCTGCAGGCCAGGTAGGTTAGCATTTGTGGTTTCAAAGGTTTTCAGCGCTTGCAATGAGCCATGAAATTACTGCATGCTGCTGAAAATGGCAGCTGATGAAAGGAAAAGAGTGAATCCCAAAGGCAGAAAGACAGGAGGAAGCAAAATTACAGGCAGAAAGTCTGATTTTTGATGTTGCTCATTGTGAAATGTACACCCAAACTTTTAATAAAACATAAAACATTAATAAACCTGCTAACAATTCCTTACAATTTCTTTTGAAGTCTGAGTATAATTTCTGAATACTTATTAAAACAGGCAACGATTCTGAGGGGGCTGAGCAGTTTTCTATCTATGGTATGTGCCGTATTGGCAGAGACTCTCCTTGTGACTTTTGAAATAAGATTTTTATTGATGTTTTTAATTGAATCACACAAAAGGATTGATTTTCAGTTAATAAAAGTACCCAGATCCTTTTAGTTTCTGTTAGGATTAGCTAGTCTTAGCTTTGATACTGTCACCAGCATATACTATCATCAGGGCTGCTATCCTGTTTTAAATCATCTGAATCTCCTCAAAATAAGGGGATACCTGAGTCCTCACACATAGGTTTGAAAACTCTCCAGGCCAGAGCAATGTGTCCCAACAGTCTTCACCCAGTTCCCAGAAAGAATGTGAATCAGTTGCATCTTATAAAACCACAAATGCTACTACAGCTTGCCATAGACAGACAGGTTATTCATGCCCAAGGTAAACATCTTCCCAATCCCCAGGCTTTGCCTCTTGAGCACGGATTTCAAATTGAAGGTTGTAACAGTTCTCAAATATATTTATAAAGGTATTTCCCATCTTGCAATGAAAACCAGTCTTTAAGACTTCCAGGCATTCCATAGCCAGGAGCGGTTCCTGAAAAGTAAAACAATCATCATTTGGAAATCCAAATTTCTGGAGATGTGACAGCCTCAGTCTCTGTACAACTGGAGTGGATCCGTACTAAAATAATCTTGCCGCCGCTAAGGAATGCATAATCATTCCCCAGTCTCCACGACTCTAGGCACTCACACTTGCCTGATTTTATAGATTAATTACGAGGAAGACAGAGGACTGTAAAAATCTTTGGATTGAATTCCGTTATGGAAGGCATAAATAATCAAATGATTACTATGCATGCCTGGTCAAATAGTTCCCGTCACCAACTTATTGGAGTGCTTTTCTCACGTCTAGCGAGGAAATGATCTGAACTGCAAATTGAGCTCAGCTGTAAGGAAAAGATGCTTCGATCTGAGCCCCCAAATCTTCCACAAAGAGGGGAGCAGCCAAGTTAGTAACAACAACAAGAAAAAGCACAAGAAGTATTCACTTATTCGTGCGATATTTTAAAATAAAGCCCCCATGTGGGAAATACCTAACTCCCTCCTGCACTAGTTTTTGCATTCATTTTTAAATGGTCATAAAACTCTTTCCTGCCTATATTCACAGTGTACCCCCATTAAAAAAATAGTCACAGTTATGTGATTTCAGGCAGAAGTGGTTTATTGGAACGTGTATTCGATGTGAAGTGGAAAGAACACAGCTTTGCCACTCAATAGCCACGTGATCACATGGCAAAGGGCACTACCTTCCTGGGTCTGATTTTTTTTTTTTTTTTTTTGGCATCCAAATACCAACAGAAATACTTAACCTAATACAATTAAATGAGTACGTTTTCTACTTTGTAAACTAGAAACTTTTATACAATTGTGAGAAATGATTTGAAAAGGAATGTTTGAGACATCACTGGTTTTCAAATAAGATTGATGTGGAAAGGAAACAAGGAGTCTGGAAAATTAATCAAGCTGAGGATACAGACTAAGTGACCATGTGTAACGGGGCTTTTTAGGAGGATACTGACACTGCCACATACCTGAACTGCTTCCTGATCTCTAGAAGAAATAATTTTCTTTCCTTCCCTATTCCTATCCCCACCTTACTGAATTTTGAATTGAGCTACAATTTTCAAGCAATTCAAATTCAAACTGAGTTGTCATAATTCCCAATTTACCCCGTCTTGAGTCAGCACCAAAGCATCAGTGACGAAAAAAAGAAGAAAGAAATCATGCTTGCCCCTTGCTAAAGCCAGCTTGAAAGCACATTTCCCCACATCATATTCACATCAGATCAGAAAAGATGTTGACCTTAGAAAAATGGACTGTGAAGTTTTACCATCCAGGTCAACTTATTCTCAGTCATACCTACCATCAAGTTTGATCTAAAGTTAAATTGTAAATTCAGAAGGAATGGAACTGAAGGATACTAATCATACTGATGACACTGGAGGTACTTGAAAATACAGCCATTCTCCATTAATGCTTCTGTTGTAATTGCTACTTTCAGTGATTTAACAGAATTCTATTTTCAAGTTGAAAAAAAAAATCTGCTACAACAAACCCCCAATATCCAAATTACGTCAAAAGCAAAGATTTCCCTCAGCCTCAGGATGAATGACGGGGAGGTTAGATGCTCAGAAACAGATAATTCATGAATTCAAATAGAATTAAAATTCCATTGTCAATGTGCAGGATATTTGAATTTGCCTTGGAAATTTTCTGTCTAGATGGATTATTTGTACATTCATTCAACAAATGTTTATTGAGAGTCTAGAATGTCCCACGTGTTGCTATAAACACTGGGAAGCAAATCAGACAAATTCATACTCTACTGGACCTTAAATTCTAATGAGCCTTGTGTATGACTGGGACATAAATCAATTTCATTTTGATTGTCTATGTACATTGATTAAAGACGAGCCTAGGGAACTATGTTAAAACGAACTATAGTGATACATGTATGTTCAAGAGGAAAGACTGCCAGAATTGACTAGTGATGTCTGTCGTGGGAGCAGGATAGAGAAGTATTGGCACCCATGCCATGCTTTTGCTACTCCTACTTTCTAGAAAATGATCATGGGGCTAAAAGCCTCAAGTTCAGAACTTTTACCCATGGAAAATATTGGTGCTAACCACATATACCAGTTTGAGCTTCTTTTATGCTGTGTTTTTCAAGGGAAATAAGAGAAAATAACCTACTTACATTTCTGTGTACCCCAAAGTAGCCTCCTGAGTTTTCACAAAAGAAAATCTTTTCTTTCTTTTGGTTGTTCATCAAAACATAAGACTATGTTCTTATAGAAAATATTTGCCCTTCACAGTCTTACCAAATTATGCCAATTTCAAACTCTGTGCTATCTTACAGTAACCAAATCCTTGATCACACTTTCAGGTTAATCTTACATTTGATGGGTAGCCACAAACCAAATTTCAGCCAACTTGATAATGAAATACCTATGAAAACATAAAGGCAAAGGATATTCAACTGACAATTCAAAGAAGATATATAAACACAACGAAGCAAATTTTAAAAATCTTTGACCACATTAGCAACCAGGAAAACGCACATTAAACAATAATGAGTCACCATTTTTCCATATCAAATCAGCGAACATTTTAAAAGAATGGATAATATAACATTGGCAGGAGTGTGAGGCCAAAGAGCACACTCACACATAGAGTAAAGCAATATCAGCAATACCACTGCTTTGGAAAACAATTTGTCAGCATTTAAAAACATTTAAAGTACGTATACTCTTAGAAAGCATTTCCATTTTTAGGAAGCACTCCCAAGGTTCATCTGCACAGGCATATTTATTATCATGTAATTTACAAGAATAACAACTTGTTCATCAATATCAGATTGGTAAAACATAGTATAGTAAATCTATACTATGGGATACAACGCACTCATTGATAAAGTAAGTTAAATAGACAGGTAGTGACATAATATTCATTGTATATTACTGAGAAAAAGTGGACAGATATATATCTTTAGAGACAGTAATGTCTCACTCAACCTTTCACATTTCAAATTGACCAAAAATATTGACATGGTAAATAAATGAAAAGACAAGTATTTATCATTTTTTTCTGTATGAATTTTGCCTCAAAGTAACCAAAAGGATAATGAGAGAAATTTTCTTTATATAAGAAGCAAATTAATAAGTAAATAAGTAAATAAGTAATAATAAGTAAATAAGATACAAGATAAAAATATAGTAAATAAAATTTTAAAAATAAAAAATAAATTAAAAATGTAAAATAAAAATATTACTGTTTTGCAACTCCTAATGAATCAGTGGAGCTGGGCAATGATTAAAGACTGCTAACGTTACAAAAAGCAGCAACCAGGCATTATATGCCTGCTGATGGGAGAACTTACCATCACCAGTGAAATAGTTCTGCTTGAAAAGAGAGACTGAACCCGAATCTGATCAAGCATTTCTATCTGATCACCAAATTACAGGAAATAGAGGACAGAGACATTTTAAACCGGACCACAGGGATGCAATCAGTAAAGTCCAGACTGTGGGAAACTATAAACAAACAACTTGATTTGTTCAACAAACAAATTGAAAGAAAAAAAAAAGATATAAAAGAGGAATCTATAGTTTAAAATAAGTGTGGGAAGCATAAAATTCAGTCACAATGTTTGGATCCAAAAAACTGTTAAGAAAAGAAAAAGAAAAAATTATGAGGCAATTGGAAATTTGAACACTGACTGGGGGATATTTGATATTAAATAATTATTGCTAGTTTTATTTAGCTAAAATATTAATATTATATTTTCAGAGTCCTTACGTTTTAGAGATATACCCTGAAATTGTTATAAATAATGTTTTGTGGGGAAAGTGGGGAGGGTTGGGGGGGAACGAACTGGGAGATTGGGATTGCCATATATACATTACTAATAAGAAAAACAATACCAAATCGTACACTCTAAATATATGCAATTTATTGTATATTAACTGTATCTCAATAAAAGTTCTTAAAAAAATGTTTTGTAATGTCTAGGATATACTTAAAAAAGAATCCAGAAATGGGATACATATTGAGGTAAGGACAAACAAAACCAGCTGTGACTTGATAGTTATTGAAGCTGGGTGTTAGGGAAAACTCAAGGATGTTTATGGTACTATTCTATATGCTTTTCAAAATGTTTAGATTTTTTTGATGATACCACAGCTTAAAATAGGAATATAGAAAATTCAAAAAATAAAATTGACATGGTTGTACCAATGCAAATATTTCCCTTTCAAACACCTTTAGTACATTTACAAAATTAATCGTTTTCAAGGTACAAAGATGATCTTAATTAATTCAAAAAAAGAAACTATTCCACTAGCACTATTCACTGGCAATAATACAATATTATAAGAAATTAATATCATTGGGAAAAATGTCATTTTTTCCCCAATTAATTAACAGATTTGACCATTTCAATGAGATTTTTGTTGAGAGAAGCCTTTAGAAAATTTCTCTATATTTCATCCCAAATTAAAATTTAAAAATAGTAACAAATGCGATTGTGAAAAAAGAGAGAAAAAGAGGGTTGCCTCCAACAATTATGTAATAAAATTAAAATATTATGTAAATGGGATAAGAATTGACAGATCAGTGAAATAGAATACATAACTCAAAATAGACCTTAGCATAAAGAAGAATTTAATATTTGATAAAGACACATACACAGTGGAGGAAAGAAATGTTATTCTATTAAGATGTTGAGGAAATTGATCATTTAGAAAAATAAATCCTGTTTGGTATAAAACTAGACATGTTTTATGATGTCTGCGCATTCCCCAATTTATGGAAGCTACCTTTTGTACAAACAACTGAATCGCTACAGTTATCTGCCATACCATGTGATCACTTTCCCTGGGCCATAGTTTTCAAATCAGGATACAAGATTTATAAGATACGTGTTCTTCTATCGTCTGGACTGCATCATTAGGTTCAAATACATGAGCTTGACTATCTGAACACCCTCTCTGGAATACAAAGCTGAGAAACTGAACAGTTTGGGCAGTTAGCAGAAGGGGTATAAGGCATGCCTAGAAAGGTATGATTGAATATTTATGTCATGCAATATTGTTGGGTCCATGTTAATGTCTAAAAATCCTATGAATTAATAAATAAAAACCAAAACTCTATTAAACACTAGAAAAAATACAATATTTCACAGAAGAAATACAAATGACAGTCATCTGTGGAAAGATGTTTAAACTTCTCATAGAAATGCAGATAAAAACAATAATGAGTTACTAATTTTACTATCAGACTGGAAAAGATAAAAATCAATATTTTACCTTTGAACACTGACAGGGCTGTGCTGAGCTAGGTCCTGGCTTGTCCAGTGCTAGTGGGAGTATAAATGAATAAAAATGAACAATACATAGATTTTCTGAAAGAAATTTGGATATCATCTTTCAAGTGTCCTAAAGCAGTGAACATTCTTGCATATTCTTTGATCCAGAAATGTCACTTTTAGGATTCTATACCAGTGAAATAATCAGAAACATCTACCAATATTTACATAGAAAAAAATGTTTCTGCATCACCTTTTGTAGTAGTGAAAAATTGAGAAATGAGAGAATGTTAAATAATTATGCTTCATAATAATAATACAACTGATCACTAATATCTAAGTGTACAAAGTGCCAGAAACTCTCACTGTGTAGGCTGATTAATCTCACAAAAACCCCTAGAGGTGGGTACAACTATTACCTCTATTTTCCAAATGACAAACTGAGACACAGAGAGGTCAAGACAGCTGGTAAATTGCTGAGCGGAAATATGAACATAAGCAGAGTGAGTCCACGACTGGCACTTTCGACTGCTGAATATAAGAGCATTTGCTGAGTTTTTAATATGCCAGATGCAATGCTAACATTTTACACTGCATTATTTAATACACAGCAAAAAAAAAAAAAAATTTCTGTTGATATCGCCATTAGGAGCATCAGAAACCCAAGGCAAAGAGAGTTAGTAACTCAGTGAGGATTACAGAGCTAAAAATGACAGAGTTTCAAAGGAAATGTAATGCATGTCAAACACGGCCATGAGAAATAACATCAGCGTTTGTTAAGTACAAAACTAAGTTGTAGGGTTTAGGGAAATTAACTCTGTCGTGTGAAGTGAAAAATTGGTTCACACTTTTTGGAGTCTGGAACTCTCTCTCAGAATTCTGAATGAACAGAACCATTAGTCAGTCCGCAAGCCCAATTTTCACATTCAATCCTATTAAAATGTCAGCCCACGTACACCACCAAAATATGTGTGCAAAGTGTCTATTTCAGCACTGTTTGTAAGCAAGTTATGGGAAACATCTCAAATATCCATGAATAGGGGGATAGTTAAATAAGTTATAGTGTAGTCGGCCCTCCGTTTGCAAGCCTTCTGCCTCCGCAGCTACGGCAGATGAACTGTAAGGGATTGGGCATCCGCGGGTGTCGGTATGCACGGCAGGGGTGGGGATGGGGTCCCGGCACAAATACACTCCCCCCGCCTTCCGCGGAGACAACGGAGGGCTGTATATCCTTACAATTCACACCCTATGATTGTGAAAATCAATGAGGTTGGTTAACATGCACTGGCTTGGAGAGAAAGCCATAGCCTATGTCAAAAGGATATGCTAAGTAACCTCCTTAAGATCACAAAATACTTGCCTCAGTGTCCATGGTCTTAATTGCTACATAATATTGCTACTTCAAAAGCGTGATTTTTTAATGAATCCATAATATTGCATCGTATTACTATGTATCACTGTTTATTTAACTTTTGCCCTTTTTTTTCCACTCAGTTATTCTGAAACTTTAAGATAAACATCCTTACACATGAATCTTTGAATCTCTGATTTGGAAATAAATAAATTCTTATGTTCCCTTGCTCCATTCCAAAATAATTTATTATATGATTGATTAGTTCTTCCTCATATCCAGTTGTACCAATAGAAATAATATTTTGGTAAGCAGAATTCATTTGCAGATTTACAGTCAAATGTTGGTTCTACTTCAAGTTTTGAACAAGTCTCTGGTAATTCTTTTACTGCAGTGAAAATTCTAACTCAGAATATTATGAGATACACCTAGAGGATGTCAGCTCCACCAGAGCAGGAATCTTCTCTATCTTGTTCAATATGTCTCTATTGTCTAGGGTCATGTATGCATGGAGTTAACAATCAATAAACACTGGAGGAGGGAGGGAGAGAAGGAAGGAAAGAAGGAAGGAAGGAAGGAAGGAAGGAAGGAAGGAAGGAAGGAAGGAAGGAAATCTGAATGGGAAAAGTAATATGAAATAATGACTCAGAAAATAGAGCTTACATTGCAGAGGAATTTATCCAGTTGCTGCAACGAAAAGAAAATCCAACTCTTAACTTGGAAAAGGGCATACCCAGAACGTCTCAGGAAAATCCTTTTTGGAAGGATGAAACTGTGTGCCAAAAGGGTCAGTTCCACCTTGAGCCTTCTTTATCCAACCTGCACCAGATGCTAACCACAGCCATATCACCTTTACGTGCACTGCCAGCCATGATACAAAGACCCTTCTCATCATGTGCCCTTCACAACTACTTCATATGCAGTCCACATCCAGGGTCAGAAGGTTCTTGATTCTGCCCTACCAACCGCATGGCCTATAGCCTGTCCCTCTGCTGCTCTGCCCACTATTATCTCTGACCACTCTGGGCTGAATGAAGGTTGAAGGCTCATCTCCAAGGTCATCATCAGCACACATAGGAGGATCTGTCTGGCATCTCCTCTCCATCACTGGCCAGGCCTCTTCCCCTCCCACACCACCGTGCTGACAGCACCATCCCTAACTTGGTGCTCCCATCTGTCATACTTCCTATTATTAGCAACATATATGATCCAACAAGTATTTCCATGTTCTTCCACAAGGCTAGTGGTCCCTTGACATCCTGAGCTGGTGGAAACTGCCCTCTCAGAATTCCGCTGAAGCAATGGCCTGGGATCTACTAAACTACCCGTGAAGAAGACGACCACCAGTTCCCTGCCTGAGTCTGTGGCTTCCTATCCTTAAAAATCCAGCACTTTACTATAGTCTGCAGTGAGCTAAATCATGCATCCTCGGTTGGCCTCTCCAAACTCAGCCCCAGTCATGTTCCCCCAACTCACCCTGCTCAAGCCACCTGGGCCTTTGTTTCACTGCTGAAAAGCTGTTTCCTTCCTTTAGAGCCCTCACATGGTGTGAGTATCTTTTCTAGAAAGCTCTGGCTTTGATTCTTTGCACAGCTGCCTTCTTTCTTGGTTTAAATGTTTCCTTTCCTCGGATGAACCTTTCTAGGAGCTCTAAGTAGGTTTTCCCCTTCATTCCTAATCACAGAATCCAGTATACAACTTTCCTATTCTCTGTTCAGATTTGTAATTATCTGCTTACCAATTTGACTGTTTTATGTCTGAGCACCACCACTAGGCACTGAGCTCCACAAGAGTAAGAACGATGTCTATTATAACTAGCTACTGTCTACCCAGCACTGCATTCAGCGTTAGTGATGGATTCTGAGTAAATAACTCTAAACCATGGTCTCCCATATGTTAGGCCATTATCAGAAGCCATAAATAATAGGTAAGATATAGGAGAAGGAATCCTTAAGCTTCTAGAACTTACTTTGAAAGAAAACAAAATGTGATGGAAAAAACTGCAGTTTTTGAGATGGAGATTAAAATTCTGTCTCTTTGCTAACTTGAAAAAGTTCTTCCTAGTGTGAACTTTGATAAGTCTCTAGCCCTATCTTAGTCCAGTTATACTATTTGTGAAGTGAAATTATTGGACTATTTGATCTCTTATCTGCTTTTTGGTTCTAACAGATCTTTGAAGATTTTTTAATGTAATCGGACATGTTTACATTTGCATTTTTCAACATATTCCCAAAGGAGAAAGAAGGGTTCAAGTTCAAATAATTTTGGAACCATTTGGGTTAAACAAAATTAAATAGCTATTTTTATTCCAGGATTTCTCAATGCTAATGTATATTGGGAATCCTGACAGTGAAAGACAGTATAGAACAATTTCCAATAGCATTTGAGCACTGATGCCTTATTCGCATTACCTAGGAATAGTGTATATGGGACACTCTGGAAACACTACATTACTGGTATTTAAGCAGAAAAACTAATATAGACTTTCAGAAACATTAGTCCAATAGTGGTAAGCAGGATGCATTAGAAAAGTTATAAATTGGAAAATAAAATTAAGGGACTTTAAGAAGCATGATGAGATGTAGAAGAAAGTAACTTGAATCACATCTATTTTAATTGCTTTGAACAACTCAAAGATTTTGATTAGTCTCTCTTGCTGTGGAAAAAATTAAACTTTAAGACATAACCTGAGAGATTGTTTAAAAACAAACCATGAACAGGAACAGTTAGAGATCCTATATTGATGCCTATAGTAAGAAAGAATTTTGATAAGATGTGTTTAGTTGACATTGAGATATGTTCAGCCTACACTTAAAAGTACAGAAGCATGGGACTTTCCTGGTGGTCCTGCTTCTACTGCAGAGGGGCGCAGGTTTAATTCTTGGTCAGGGAACTAAGATCCCACACACTCGTGGCAAACAAACAAACAAACAAAAAACCCCAGAAGCAATTAGATCTACTTTCCCCCCTTAGCTAATAGTTTCAGTCGTCATAGATAAGGATAATACCACCTTTCATATTTCTAATAAATTAGTGTTTGGAAACTTACCAGTGAATGGTGAGACTGTCCACATATTCAACTAATCATATTTTATTCAATTATGCTTTTTTTCTGGTGAGTTCTAATCACTAAAAACTGTTTTTAAAGTTTTGTAACAATCTATTTCTACCATCTTTCAGATTTTTTTCCAGATTTTCTGAAGCCATCATTTCCCAGATTTTCCATAGTAGTGGTCAAAGTAGTTGGCTGCTCACTGTACAAAGGAGCAGAGTCAAGGCTTGAGTTAATATAGGTTCTGATATGTGAGTTCACACCTACTTCCTTGATGCCTCTGAATTGAATGTTGGGAATAAGTGCCAGCTCATAGCTGATCAATTTCTTTCCTCCTGTCATTGAAAATATTTAAAATTTACATTTCTATCAAGTATCCTAACCTTATGTTCTCATATAACAGAGGGAGGTGCTCTTCCTTCTTCATTGATTCCTAATCTAAATGCAGTTTACAGCTTGCTACATACCAGACTTGCTATATACTATCCATGAAACATAGTGAGGTATAACATAGTCTTTAACATTTGTATATTAAACGTACTGCTTTGAATGTGTTTTATAAGTCAAGGTGCTTTATTCATATAGAGCCCAGCATCATGCAGATACACAGCACAGTCAACGCATCCTTAAACAGTCAGTGCTTTCAAATCTACACAAGCCTTTGGGAAACCATGTGAAGTCTGTGGGAATATTTACTGGAAAACAGGTATCTTTTCTTAGCTTTGAGAATAGGGGAATATTTAGTGGTATAAAGACAATATTGATTTCTACAACATTTCTTCAGCCTTGTTGTAAACCAGGCACCCAAAAGTAGATCCCATGATACATTGTAGCATGTCACATTCCTTCCAAAAGTAATTCACGAAGATCGTTGCTTTCACTGAACAAGTCATTCCGGAAATATTCTAAATTAGTTCATTCTTCTGTATTATCTTCACCTTCTATGATTCAAAAAGGATGGAGGAAGGATAGAGAGATGGAGGGAAAAATGAAGAAAAAAAAGAAGGAAGGAAGGAAGGGAGGGAGGTGGGGGAGGGAGGGAGGAAGGAAGGGAGAGAGCTGGAGAAAGGGGTGGGGGGAGGGAAGGGGAACAGGGAGAGAAGGGAAAAAAAAACAAAAGAAGTTGCCCTCCAACAGGTTAATAAGAACTACTTGATTTCAAATCTGAGGACAAGTAACTACTTCCGTTAAGTTTCGAATACCTCACTGTACAATGGAAACAGTAATAGATCAAAGGTATGCAAAGTTCTAGTGTAGTGCTTGGCATATAATAAGCAGGAATAAATGTGTGGTCCCTTTGCACATCCTCAGATTCTTCTGAGGCTCAGCCACTTGCTCGGACACAGTCACGACCATCCAACTCTTCTTATGGCCTGGTGGTCATTGTCTAGAGCCAAGCAATCTGACCATACACAGATCTGGAATCCATAGTTCTTCTCACCATGTCCAGACTTGAATGTAACACCACATTGAGGAGTAGACGACCTGGGTTCTGAGCAGCTATCTAAGTGGTAAGTGTGTTGGTTGGGGGTGGGGTTTTATTGGAAGAAATTTGACCAATAAGAAAGAAGAGAGAGGAGATGCAGACATCCAGTCAGATAAAGTCCGTCTCCCTCTTTCCTCTCACCTACTGTTCTCAGGCACTTTCACCAGGTGGCCTCATCAGAGATACCCAGTGGCCAAACGGATGCACCTCCCAGGTCACCGTCTCTGTCTCTTTTAGGTTTATCATAAAGCAGAGGCCAGTGAGGTAGCACTTCACCTAGCATTGCTTCCCACTTTTAGCAACTTCACTTCCCCCTTTCGCACTTTCACTATGCTGACATTGTACCCCCCCGCCCCGCATTTAAAGCATCACCTCTTAATTCTTGACTCAGGCTCTGTTTTCTACAGACTCCTGAATGTGACTATTTTTATTAATAAAATAGTTCTACCAATATACACTCCCATGTCCAGTCCTCAACTACTGGTCAGGCCATCTTTATTTTTAACAGTACTTAAACCAGTTAAAGTCCTATAAAATACCTGCCATGTCATGAATCTAGTGCTTCTTGGGGCATTATACTAGAATCCCACCCACATATTAATATCAAAGGGGAAAAAAGCTTTCTTCTGCTTCTAAATGTTTCATTTAGGAGACACAAAATTCACACTTTTTCTGTCTTTTCCAGATATGTGATTAACTACCCCTACTAATCCCTTCTGCTCTTTTAAACATGTTTTTCAAAGCCCTTTACTAACTCCCACCTTCAAGTCCTAGCCTCTGCCAAAAATAACACCCCGCCTACCTCTGCCAGCTATCTCTCCCATCATTCAGTCAGGCTCTGAGATAAGACCTATTCCAGAAGGCCTCTCCTGCCTAATATAAATCATAGGGATTATATAATCACTAGCCAGGCTGCCCCTAGCACTAATTTATACTTTTCCTTTATATAATATACATAGCACATATGTCCCTGCTCTGGTGTTTTATGTCTTGATTCCAGTAAAACACAGAACATTTTTGTAGTTTCTATAAGAGTTATACTTAGATACTCACCCTCCATGATCACAAGCATCAGAGCTACCAAGACCGTGATAATATAGGGGAAAAACAGCCTTCTCAAAAGACTCTCCAGATTTTGTGATTAAAATTCAGTGCATAAAAGCAAAACAATCGTAATTCTTTCATTGATGACCATCTTGAAATATGTCTTTTCTGTTAGACAGACTCCTGACAGATTGAGTAGAGATCAAATACAATGCAGGCTCTACCACTTATCAACTCCTTCCTGACAGAAGGCAAATCACTCAACATTTCTCAGCCTCAGTTTCCTCCTTTGCAAATAGGGGTGATTGTACATACTTGTGCACCTGCTGTGAGGAAAAAATATACCTTAAATGTAAAGCACTTGGCAGTCTTTATTAGTGGCATTAGTGGTAATAGTAGCATTTTCAGAAATTTCCCAGTTTCTTAACTGTCACTAAAAATTATAATGGCTTCATCTCAATGAACTATTCTAATGTCTTACTCATCATTTGAATTTACACTGTGCTGTTCTTAAGTTTAAGGACGTGTATCTTGTTTATCTTGATTTTTTTTTCAATTGAATTGATTGCATATTTAATGAATGAGGACTTGAAATTTTCCCTTATTTTAGGCTGGGTCTGAACCTAAGACCATACTACAATGGACTACTTCCCTACCTATGGGATGATTACTCTTACCAACTAATGCAATTTGACAACTCTGTAAGACAACTAAGTACAAAATACTAGACTTTAAGCATCTATGAAGAAATAAATTGTACTTGTTTGCTCCCAAATCAGCCAAAAAGTTTTGTACAGAGGGTGTCTGGCACATAGATGAATGATTGAATAAATAAAAAAATAAATGAGCAATCAAAATATTTTTTCCTTTGTGTAGGGGAAGCAGTTTTTGCTTAGATCCATTATTAATTATTTGCAACTTAGAGCGGTGGTCCCCAATCTTTTTGGCACCAGGGACTGGTTTCATGGAAGACAATTTTTCCACGGATGGGGGGGTGAGGGTGGGGGTGGGAGGGGATGGTTTTGGGATGATTCAAGTGCATTACATTTATTGTTCACTTTATTTCTACTATTATTACATTATAATATATAATGAAATAATTATATAACTCACCATAATGCAGAATCAGTGGGAGCCCTGAGCTTGTTTTCCTGCAACTTTTAAGGCCACCTGTCATTTGCGACCTCAAACAGTTGATCCTCTTCTAGCATGGACAAAGTCGATTCACCTGACTTATTCACAAATGGGTCACAGACCCATTCATTCCCAGTTCGGGGGTCTTTTGTGGTTGCGAAGTAATGCTTGAACTCTTTTGAAAGCTGAAACAGGTGATCATGCACCAGCTGGGAGAAAGAAGGGCCTGGCTCTGTCTCTTTCAAAATCTCTGCTAATATTTGAAACATATCAAAAATCTCAGTGTTCATTCACCTTCCCCATAAGTCCAGTTTGGCTTTGAATGCAGCCACTTTATCTGCTGACTTGAACACAGTTGCCATTCTCCCCTGAAGTGACAGATTGAGTTCATTGAGCAGGCTGTATATGTCACACAAGTAAGCAAATTTTGCGACCTATTCTGTGTCACTGAAATGTGCTGCCAGTGGTGACTATTTTTCTAAAAGAAATCTCTGAAATGGCTCTCGTAGCTCAAAAACTCTGGCCAGTGATCTACCTTTAGAAAGCCAGCTCACTTCTGTGTATAAGAGAAGATGTGTGTGCTCTGCGTCCATCTCCCCACAGAGCTGTGCAAACAGATGTGAGTTAAGGGCATGTACTTTAATGTGGTTGATAATTGTAATCACATCCTGCAAAACATTAAGTTCAGGTGACATTTGTCAGCTAGACAGCATTTCTGTGTAGATGACACAGTGAGTAGGCGCACATTCAGAAGTGACCTCTTTGACCTGAGTAGTGAAGCCAGAAAGCCATCCAGTCTCGGCAGCTGTTCCACCTGTGCACATACCGGCACAAAATGACCAGTTCAGTTTTCCTGATGTAATCATTTAAAGACTTGAATAGTTCTGCAGTGCTGGTTGGCAACAAAAGTGCACATGACATATCCCCATGCACATCCTCCTGAAAAATATATCGCACAAAAACAAGCATTGTTGCCTTGCTGTCAACATTGGTAGACTCGTCAACCTGGATTTCATACCACGGTGATGCATTAATCCTCTCTAAAAATTGTGCCTCAATATCCTCTGCTGTTTCATCAATTCGTCTAGTTATGGTACTAACCAAAAGAGGAACACATGCCACCTTTGAACTGCAGCCTATCCTAAAAGTTCACAACAAATGTCCTTAGCAGCAAGCAGGATCAACTCTTCACCAATAGCCAAGGGCTTCTTTGCTTTAACAATGTGGTTAGCCACTAAGAATGATGATCTCAGTGCAGAAACTTTTGATGAAGTGGTGGCCTTCAATAATTGCTTCTGTTGTTTGTGTTCATTTTTTTTCTTTGAGAAACTCCAAAGGTTTGTCTCTTAATGCAGGGTGCTTGGTCTCCATGTGGCCAAGCAATTCTGAAGGTTTCATGGCTTCGTTGGATAGCCGGTCACCACATATGATACAAAGCGGGCTTGGAGAATGTGAATCACCTGTTGCAATGAACCCGTAATTTAAGTAGGACTCTTGGTATTTTCTTTTAAATGCAGCTTTCTTTTTGTTGGCAGTCTTAGAGTCTTCTGCTGTCTCTCATCATCAGGTCTTTACTTCTTTTCAAAGAAGCTCTCCAGCGACGTTTGTTTTTTACACATTTTGGCTAGGGTTGGCTTGTGGGCTTACCAAAACTGTAACTGAGACAAGTGTGCAGTGCGGGAAAGAGGTGCAGATGGACGTGGTAAATGAAATAATGGGCAGGCCACGCATGGACTAAAATAAGTATCAGGCTCTGACTTAAAGCCTGCCACCAGATGCAGCTTGTTACTTGCCACTCGCTAATAGGGTTTTGATATGAGTCTGCAAGTAACTGATTTATTATGGTCTCTGTGCAGTCAAACCTCTCTGCTGATGGTAATCTGTATTTGCATCCACTACCAAGGGCTAGCATCACTGCCTCAGCTCCACCTCAGATCATCAGGCATTAAAGTCTCATAAGGAGCAAAAAACCTAGATCCATTGTATGTGCAGTTCACAGTAGGGTTCGAGCTCCTGTGAGAATCTAATGCCACCACTGATCTAACAGGAGGTGGAGCTCAGGTGGTAATGCAAGTGATGGAGAGAGGCTGCAAATACAGATGAAGTTTCACTTGCTTGCCTGCCACTCACCTCCTGCTGTGCAGCCCGGTTCCTAACAGGCCACAGACCAGTAGGGGTTGGGGACCCCTGATTTAGCGTATCTTCCAAATCCACTTTTGAAACAAACTCAAAGGACACCAAAGTGTCAATCAAAAAGATTGATTGTCCCACAGCTCCTGGTTAATTGATACTTATCTTTGCAATTTTTACTCACTGATCATAGCTTTAGATTCAGTGGAAAGAAATAAGTTGTGAAGCACTGTGAACTGACCCCAAATTAAAATTTTATTTGGCTTACATTCAGGAATGCAGAGAATGAAAAACCCTGGCTCCTCTCTGAAGCTTTCTCTGACACATACACTCCCACCCACTCCCCCATTCATCACACCTCTGGCTTATTCTTATCTTTGCATGTATTATAAAGTAGAACAAATACTTACCACATGTTCTGTGAGCAACTGGAGGTGGGGAACAAACAATGAATCCATTTCTTTCTCCATAGTGCCTGGGATAGATATTGAATTTGGGGATGGAGAGATATTGACTAGGTCCTCAATAAACATAGAACTATTGAAACATTCAAGCTCGTAAAATATCTTCTACTACTAATTCCAGCTGCTTCTTCATGAAAGCTCAGTAAGCTTACTGCAGGGTGGATTGGAACAGAAACTAAGCATGATGTCAATTGTTGAACCCTTAAACTATACCCATCTCCAATTTAACATGTAGATCACCCATTAACACCTATGGGACAGTCTAAGAGATGAAGCCTGTCTGGAACTCAATCCTCAAAACATTGCAAAGGCCCACATCCTTCATGAAGCCCTCATAGACCAACCCAACTACTTTACTCCTCTCTAAATACTTAGCATGGAAGCTTCCTATATTTATGAAACAAGAAGGTTATTATTAAACAAATACAAAATAAGTAAACATGTATTGTTTATTCGTCTTTTAGATGTTTAATTGTATGCTGTCTTATGATGAATTTTTTCACTATTACAACTTGAAATATATTTTTTTATCTTATGATTAACTTTTGTTGTATTAGGATTGCTGTGGCTAACTATTGGGATAACTGTGAGGATAAGGATTGTATCTCTTCTTATTATGTTTCCCTGCCTAGTGTCAGTGCAAAGCCTTACATGATAGTTGGTGTTAAACTCATGTTTATTGAAATAAAAACATGCATGGAAAAGCTCTCTTTTTTAGTAATTCACATTGAATGGAAGAAACAGCTGTCTGTAATGAAAAATTTTACATTCTTTCCCAAATCCTGTTTCTATAGACAATGCAAAGTAAATCTATTTCTATAGATAATGCAAATAAAAATTATTGTCAAATCCTTTGAAGATTCACTTAAGTAGTATCGCTAAAGTTTTCTCAGTGAAGGGAACTGTTCGAGATAATATGTTCAGGATAATAATGCAGTGAGAGCTGTTGTGTGCTTGCTGTGGACCAGGACTTTATTAGTCTTTCATAGTTCTCATAGCAACTCTATGAGATAGGTACTATTATTGTTGTTGTTTTCACAGAGGAAGAAACTGAGACCCGGCAAGGTTAAGGAATTTGTCTGAGACCGTAGAGCTCATACCTGATATGCATTCATTCAAACCAGCAGTCACACTCCACCACTCTTATTCTTAACACTATACTAAACCTGCCTCGAAGTTTCATTCTTCTTAGATTATGTTGATTGCTGTCACAATCTCATTTAAAATTCCCAAATCAAGTTTATACAATCACTAATGTACAAGGCTGAATGCTAGCACTACTAGCACTAGCATTGCTGTCTGGGTGGGGATGTTATATAAGGTTTACAATTGTCCAGCTAGCATGTGGTATACATTCTGATTTGAGGATCAAAAGTGAAGGTAAACTTGTACAATTTACACTTATATACCCCTTCATTAGACTTGTCTTTAAATTGTGGCAAAGATACATCTATAAGCACTTTTAAGTTTAGAAAGTCAGAGCAGTGATATAAATTCAAACTCTGAGAGTTTATACAAATCAAAATTGAAAAGCATAAAGAGTCTGTCTACATGAACAGTCTCCATAGTGATAATTTTGCAAAATACTGGAAAAACATTCAAGGTATTTAGAAAGACTATAAAGATGTTTTATGAAGATGGCACAAAAAATACTTTCTCATGAGCAGATAGGGAGTCCAGCTTGGAATTTCAAATTAACTTTTTATATGATGCATTATTTAATAAATGTTAGCATTAATTTTTAAAGAGTTTAATTTGCATACCATTACTAGGCCAAATGGTTGACTAGGATCACAATTAAAGAAAGATGCACCATTCATTTTCCTAAGAAGAAAAAATCCAACAAAGTCAAATCTTCACCATTAAACTGAATAGAGGCAACCTATAACTGCCAAAAATGTAGAACTCCCTGACAGATGCAATTTAACTCCCGTGATTATTTAAATCAAACCCCTTTATGTATGACCCTAAGCAAAAGCTCAATATCTTCTCAAGGAATACTTTTTTTTTAAAAAAATACTATGGACTTCAGTGGGGCAAGAAGACCTTAGAAAAGAAAAGCAAATTAGGAAATTGGGTTTGGGAATATAAATATAATTTGAAAGAATATGCCATCACTTAATGTTATACCATGGACATAAAGCACTGATGCAAAATGGAAGACACTTCACTAACACATTAAATATCATTTAGTTCCATGAACATGTTTCAATCTGTGTTTAGTACAGAGAAGTTATACAGCAAACAGACCTAAAAACTGCTGTCATGTATTTATCATCCAAACAAAATTTTTTGGTATCACATGCACCCCTCCCATCATCTTCTAAAGCAACACTTACTGTTTACAGAGTTACTGTGGGCTAGGCAAGGGACTGATGTCCATATGCTGAGTGACAAACACATGGTATATATAATTAAGTTAGTGTATGACCTGCTTGTAATAAGCTGTCAACCAAGCACACCTAGAGGGCTGGGGCAGGGTCTGGAAGTAACCACAATGCAAGATGTCAGTTCTTCACAAGGATGATCATTCACACCCTGGTTCTGAACATTGGTTGGACACTAAGTACAATTTGCCTACTGCAGTGGATGCTTGTTTTCATCTTGAGCTTCGTGTAGATGCTAGACTTCAGAAAACTCAGGTTGCATTGTCCCATCTTTAGCTGTGCCCATCAGAATACAGAATAGGTGGTCTTGCACCAGGTCCGTTAAACCTTCACAGATTGTAATGATGTGGAAGAAAGCACCTCAAGCTCACACCACATTGGGACCACAATAGCAACGACCCCATATTTGGGCAAAAAGCCCAATGCCTTTTGTGGAGGAGGAGTTGGAGAGGTCCTTTTTTGTTTCAAATAACTTTAAATTGTGATCAAAGGAATTCATTTTCACTATAGGGAAACTGAAAAATAAATGTTTGAAGATAAAACCAATCATGGTAACTATCAAGAAACAACCACTAACATATTTTGGTGTTGACTCCCAATATTTTTTCTATACAAACATGTGCAGTAGAAGCCCTTCTATCTGATAGCCAGCAGTCTTTGGTTAATCAGAAAAACGTTTTATAAAGTGCAGAACCTTTAAAAATTATACATATGTTGGGGGAAACACTGACTGAAACAGCCCGCCCTGGCCAGGCAAAGACAGTAACAATTTGCATGAGGTATTTTACGACAGGAGACCCTGGTAAGGAACACAGAATTAACAAGCCACCACCATCCGGAGGAATATGGGAAAGATCAAAAGGAGAGAATGGACACCAGGCCACATGTCCTACCAACCTCCCAGAATCCTCCTCGCTGGAATCCATCATGGCTGGACAGTTGCGTGCGCCACCAGAGAGGACCCTGAGTCAGAATGATAGGCCAGAGACAACCTGAAAACTAATCCTACCTCCATAAAACCCAAGACCGGGAGCCAAGTGGCAGAGCAGTCCTCCTGGGTTCCCTTACCCTCCTGCTCTCCACCCAGCACCCCTTCCCAATAAAAAGTCTCTTGCTTTGTCAGCACATGTGTCTCCTAGGACAATTCATTTCTGAGTGTTAGACCACAGCCCACTCTCTGGCCCTGGAAGGAGTTCCCCTTCCTGCAACATATACATGATATGCAAGTTTAACTTAATAAATAAGCATTTCTTCACTAATCTTTTGATGTAGAACCAAGCTTTTTTCAGAACACAGATCGTCTGATGGGAGTTCCAGGTCATCTTTATAACGTAAATAATCTTCCTAATGAAACATAAATGATTTCTAGATTGGTTTTCCTAAAAGGGGAACAATAATATAAAGGCATAAAGAAAACTCAGTGTAGAATTCTAGAATTTAATCATTTAGCCGGGTGTTGCACAGTTTTCCTGTGCACTCGTAATTTGAGCAAATCCTCTTACCTACTCAGATTTATCAACTTTTTCCAAATAATTCTATTTATTTAACATAAACAACTACTCTCTTTTAGCACTTATAGTTTACTAGACATTTTAATCTATAACTAGGCTTTATAAATATAGGATCAAGGAACATGATATTAAGATATAAAAACAAACATCCAACTCTAAATCCACATACAAATCACTAGGCAGAATAAAAATGTGGCTATCCTGGGAGCTGCCGGCTCTCCATAAGCATGGACATCAGTAAAGATAATTTACAGAAGGAAGAGGGAACATCCGCTGCTCCTGTTAAGTAGAGGTCAGGTAAAAGAGCTTCTCTGCATTTAATTTTACAAATTGGAATCGTATGCTCTTATCATATATCAGCATCAGTATATTCTTTTTATTAATCCAAATATTTTGTGAGAATTTTCCCACATCACTAATTATATAAAATGTGATTTTTTTACACAGCAGCATAGACTCTGTTGCTGTACACTCTAAAATATGCAACTAATCCCCTATTGTTGGGTATTTAAGTTGCTGCTGCTTTTACTGTCACATAATACTACAATTTTATGTGTACTTCTATTTTCTTATATTCCTAGAATATTGAATTAATCAATGAAGTAAATATTTTAAAGGCATTCAATACCTATTTCCAAATTTATTATCAGGAACATTTTTATTATCTACCATCACTATTATGTGAGATTGCATGTTTTCAAACCTTACTTAATATTTGGTATTAATCTATTTCTTGCCTTTTCCAATTTGGTATTGTAAAGACTGTGACACTAAGTTTGCATTTTTATTGAAATGAGTTTTTTCATATCCTTATAGATATGAGTTAAAAATATTTATTTTCAGGTAGTTCTTTGCTTTTAGTTTTACATATGGTGAATTTTATTTTTATAACAATAATATTTTAGATTTAGATTTTACTTTTGTCATGAATTTTTAGATTTCTTAGTCAAATGCCCATCGATCTTTTTTCTTTCTGTTTTCTTTTTATCCTTTGAAACGCATACTCAAAATCAGATAAATACTCCCACATTTTCTGATAATTGTATAGTGTTATCTTTTTAACTCTATAACACATTTTGAATGCATTCTGTCATAAGCTATAGAGATAATTTGATTTTTTCCAAATTAATACAATAATTTGGGGCAAATTGACATGCTTACTGTATTATATTCCCATTCAAGAACAAGAAATTTCTGTCTTAGCCAAGACTATCTGGCATAATTATGTACAAATATTAGGCCCCAAAATAAATTTTGTTAAGTTAAATTTAATTTTAAACTCACTTAAATTTTCTTATTTTTCTATGTCTGCCCTACGGTTCTATTTCAAGCCACTATTCTCAGTTACTTTAGGGGGTCTCAACATATACACTCTTTCTGGCTTACAACCAAGGACTTGCAGGTCTGGACTCTTTTCTACTTCCAATTTCCTCTCAGCGGATGAGGAATGAGAGGGTTTTTAAATTCACCCTCACCAGGAGGGGCTCAAGGACTCTGTGCTGCCTCAGGCCCATCTGCCTAGAAATTCCTTTCTTTCTGCTCCTCTGATAAGCTAAGTATTGGGAACTCTGTAAGTCTGGCTACTTCTCAGCATTCCACCCAGGTAGAATGTGCACAAATCACATTGTCTTTTTAATTGTAAATCTACCAGGTAATTTAATTGTAAATTACCACTCTGGGAACTTGGCCTGGGAGGAACAGAGCATATAGTCCCTTCTCAAGGATTCATCACATCAAAGCCCTTTCCCTCTTTGCCTTTTTCTCCCACCATCCAAGGAATCTTTATCTAGACTGGATGTTAGACAATCTGGCTCTTCATCTATTTACTCCAAAGACCGTTTTTTTTCCATACACTTTATGCTTTTTTGAGTCCTTTAACTCTGAGAATTTGAAATTTGAAAAAATCTAGTCTCTTGTGATTTAAAGTCCTTTTCTCTCAAGACTGTTAGCTCTGTTATGAGTTCCAAAAGCAAAACTTGACAACTTTGATTTCTGTTCTGTTTTGATATTAATGATCTGAAATAATGAGCATGGACTAGCTCACACTTTTCTGGACTGGAGCGCGAGGAGTGAGAAGGATCATCAACTAATAGCAATTAACAGGAATATAAAATGCATTAGTAAGACTCACTGTTGCAGAGAGATCAATTATCTCTTAAACTGAACTATAGATTCAATGCTTTATCAGTCAAAATACTACCAGATATTTGAAAGAAATTGACCAGTTGATTCTAAAATTGATATGGAGATGCAAAAGGCCAAGTTTAATCAAGAAAACTGTAAAGAAGGTCACGTGGGTGAATTAAAGGCATTTTTTTTAAAGGCCTTCTCTAATGTCAACATAATTTACCTTAGAAAGGAAAGTGTGGAGCCCTATACCAAAGTCACAAGACAAGATCCCAGGGTTAACCCGACCCTCATAGCAACCAAATTCTGGAGTTATCTTGACCCCCATAGCAATCTTTGGCTCATGACTTTGGCTAGCCAAAAACTGGACCCCATATTAGGGAAGGTATTCACCGTGTAGGACCCTAGCTTATCACCTAATGACACCAGTCACCTTTGGCGCACTGACCAATTAATCAGCGCCATTTTCTTAGCAGGAGTTTTCCTTGTTTCGGGGTTATAAAAGTTGGCGACGAGCCCACCGGAGTGTCGGCTCTCCCTGGTCTGCCAAGAAGTCGGCCCGCTGCTTTCCCGGCACCCTTCCCACCATCTCTGTTCTCTGTTCTCAGTAAACTTGCTCTTTCCTATACTATTTTGTGTCTGGAAATTCTTCTCCAACCCGCGCCCAGACCGCAGCAGAAAGGTCTTTCTCCCTGCTTGCCCTGTTTCAGGTTGAACCCAGCCATAGGGGTAAATAAGAGACAAGTGGTGGCAGCAGTAATATCAGTAGCAGAAAGGAGAGTAGAGGCAGAAATTGTTTGACGTGTGTATGATAAATGTACGTGATTAATTAAGAGTCTCAGGGTACCACTACTCTCCAGGGTCAATGACTTTTCCTCTCTAAACTTCATTCAGTAACTCACACTTCTACTTTACCTTCAGTGTGTAGTCTCAGAGACATCCCAATACATGTACATTGCCTTGTGGAAGAATTAAATTGATAATACTCCTTCCATTCCTCTCTATCCCTACCCCTCATTCCTTTTTTATTTCTTCTATAAACATTTAAGAAATAATGTTCATTCTATGTCCTTCATTGCTTCTATTATAACCCACTTTATCATCTCTGAATAAAACATGTGGAAATAGAATTTAGAGCAACAATATACTCAGAAAATACAATCCTTTGAATTCCATTCTTATAATTAAAAGATATAAGCCAAAATGCTCAACTCTTTAAATATGAGACAGTGTCTTAACTACTGATGGTTTCAACCTGTAGCAACAGATCAGTGGATGGCCAAAATAAGCAAGTAAACATGGGGAAATTCTGAATCCCACCACTTACATCCTTCATACGGAATGTAACTCTTCAAAAGTAAATGGATTTTCCATAGGGAAAATATGACTCACAATGACCATGTTAACATAAGGACAATATTAGAGGTATCTGTGGGGGGTACTGGGCTTTTTCCTGAAGTTTTCAGACCAAGAATCATTCTCATTACTTCTATGGAAAAATAACCCAAGTGACAAATAACCAACTTGAAAATAAAACTTTTTAATTATTTTTTCTAACTTGCCTGTGGGGAGTTGTCTAACCAGCTCAAGCTTAAAATTTTCTCTGTTGAGTTAAAGTTAGAAGCCAGCTTGTTTTTAAGGCAGATCAATGATCATTTTTGAATGTATGTGACTTTATTCCATAGTTAATGGAGTAAAGGCAGAGAACCAATGCTTTAAAGTGTGAAGGTAAAACAACTATCTAGTTTTCTTACCTCCATAAAACAATTCATTTCTCTATTTTATTGTCTAAGTTTCTTGAGTTATTATTATGATAGTAGGATAACAATTTTAGTCAATTACGAAATTGCAGCGCAATTTACACGCCGGCATGGAAATGTTTTTAATTTGAACTAGTTACTGAATGAAGCTTTTGGGTGTCTGTAATATCACAGAGACAAGATATGTGACAAATGCAAAATAAATTAAATTTTGTACTACTGAAGAAGTTGACACAATTACCAGAGTTGCAGTCTGGGCATCTTTTCTTAAAAATAACTCAACATGCATAACAGAGGGCAAAAGTTCACCGGTTTCTGAACTGGGGGAAATTCATTTCAATGAAATCAGGAGAGATATGTATTCAATCACCAGTGGTGCCAAGGAGATTCTTCAATATTTGGCTTACAATTTTATAAATTACTTTAGAATATTTCAAATATGCACTGTAATTTTTAGAATAAATTAATTAACCTTAAGGAGAAAGAACAGAGATGAGGTATCAAACTCTTGTTTTGGCACCAAGAATCTGTGTGACTTTGGAAAATTTCTTAAGAAATCTGGTCTTAAGTATCTTTATTTGTATAACTAAATAATCTTTTAGGTCCATTGAAGCTTTAACACGTTAGGATTATAACAAATTTCACATTCTAAAGGAACGGAAAAATGACAGTTTTATAAATGGTGGTTTCTGTCAATCTTTATGGCAGTACCTAATATTCTGAAATATATTTGTCTCTGAAAAAATACTGTAATATTAGCAACCACAATAATAATAACTATAATAATAAGGGCAGCAACATTATTGCATGTCATTTATGTGCCAGGCACTTCCACTAACCATTTCACATAGGATATCTTTTAAAATCTTCCTAGTAGCAATATGAGGTAAGTACATTAATATCTCTATTATATAGATGTATAAACTGAGTCTTAGAGAGGTTATGTAAATTTCCTAAAGTCAGCCAGACAGCCAGAGGGAAAGTAGCAGAAACGGTCTGTAATCCCTATCTCTCTGACCCCAAATTCTTTTAACACTGATGTCAACAGCCTCTCTGCAGAGAAAATTTTAGTATTTTATACCTTATTCATTCATTGGCTTTCATCAAAAAAAGCTGACATCTCTACTCTGAAAGTTAAATTTTCTCTAAAACTTAATATTATGTTTTGTTATTAAGCCTTCTAAAAGAATATATAAGGATGTTCAATAAAATAAAATATACTAATTTTCAGGTAGTGTAATGTTTAGTTAAAAAGTGTTTTAAGTCAAAATATTATCAATTATCTGAATATAGCAGAACTTAAATATCCATTTTTATCAAACCGTTAATGTGTGATCGAGTTGAATTCCAACGCAACCACTTAGCATCTGTGTGATTTTGAACAAGCAATTGATCTTCCTACAACTAAATTTGCTCCTATATGAAGTGAAGATGAAAAAGTATATTTCAAAAAATTATTTTGAAGAGTTAGTGGCATAATATATATAAAAACTCTTTGCAAAAGTTAAAGCACTAACCACACTGCTAATTGAAAGAACACCATGCAAGACTTTTTGTCTTTCTAACACTCTTTCTTTGTAGAGGCTTCTGACTTAGAATGAATAAGTTAAACGTTAAATATTGACAAAGCTAGAATGAATCTGAGGAAATTGGTATCCTCCTAAACTGTTGCTGGGGTCTTAATTGATAGAAACTTTTGACAATGTCTTTTGAAATTGTAAAAGATGCCTAGCCTTTGATCCATCATTTCCACTATGGGAATTTATCCTAAAGGAGTATTTGCAAAGTTTTCAAAGGACAGAAAGATTTTTTTAATAATAACAACAAAAAACAGAAATGACATAAATGGTCATTAAAAATTACAATACAGCCATATAATGGAACATTATACAATATGTAAGAAAGAGGAAGATCTTATAAACACTATAAATAGGAAGTCCAAAATGTATTAAGTAAGAAAAGTTATAGATTTGTATGTGTACCTTAATATAATTTTTGAGAAAAATTTCTTTTCTTTGGTTTGCTTATGTTTTGAAAATAGACTAGAAGGCTATACAGCAAGTCATTAACAGTGTCTGCCTGTGTGAACTGAGATGGGTGATGTTGTAGCGGGGATAGTAGGGAGAACTCTTGCTATCTTATATGTCCTGGTTTTGCTTGATTTTCTTTATTATGGACAGGTAGTTTTTTCAGGAATAAAACATTTTAAATAGGTTGCTGCTATTAAATAAAATGTACAAATGGTAAAGATAAATGAATACATTGACCGAGAATGAGACAAAAAGAGGACAACGGTGAAATGGGGGTTCAATGCAGAAAATGCAGTATATGGAGGAGAGTATAGGAGTCCAGATGAAGAAGAGGTTTGTCTTTGGATGACGGACCAGGAGTTCAAGGATTCAAGGCATCATGCCATCATTGGATTTCAAATAAAACTTCCCTCATCACTGACATTTTCCTCTCCTAATACAAACATGCCCATCTTAAGTCATTCATAGAACGATTCTACCTAAGTGCAATTTCTTTCTTTCCAAATAGAGCCTATCTTTTTTATGTATAATCTAGAATCACCACCTTGGCTGCACTGACACCTCATGGATTACCTTTCAGCCATGCCTGATGTCTTAAAATAGCAACTGTGGCTATGGTCTCATAGTGCCAGGAAAATTTCAAGGCTCTGTTTCTCAATCCCTTCCAAAGCCTCCACTCAGCTCTTCTTGAGCTGATTGTCACATTAACCGATGCTACAGTCTCAGATGTAGCTGACCCTGCTTGTCTGGTTAGGTTTATGATCAGACTCTCACTGTTTCCTCATCTTTCCTTTCTTCAACTCATCAACCCTCCACAATATGACTTTTGCTCATATCACAGTCATCACCTCTTATGTAAATTTTTGCAATAGCCTCTTAATCTTCATCTTAAGTGTCACTTTATTGCAATCCATTCTCCACAATGCTGTCAGGTACTTCTCAATAGAGCTAATCATATCTCTTCTTTGGCCAAAATCTTTGCTAGCTCCCCACTGTTTAAATAATACAGAAAAATCAATTCTTGAGGAAATAAAACTGTTAATAATTATGTTTGAGACAATCTTTCAGAAAAAGCACTACATATTAAAATATATAGAATGTGATCAAAGCTGTTTTTTGTCATAATTAAATGTCTTACTATAAAATAAAAAGAGTAAATACAAATACTAGGAAATAAAAATAGAAGCTAGAAAAATAATCAAGAAAGCCCCTAAAATATAAGAATAAATTGCAGAAAATGGTAAATAAATGTAATAGCTGCCTCTTTGGGAAAAAAAAAAACAATAAAATGGGTGCACTCTGCTAAGCTTAATTTAATAAAAAAGAGAAAACACTAACAATATAACAAACCTTGCAGAGCATACTTGAAATTGTAGCAGAATAACAAGTTTAAATCAATTTAACTTTGTTCTCACAAAGCAGGAAATCTTGGCAAAAACAAACCATCCTTATTAAACAATTTCATAAGAAAAAAGAAATTAACAAAACTAACTCAGTAATCCTAGGGGAACTGTGGAAAGTTGTCAAATACTCCCAAGAAGGTGAATGACCCAGGTAGTTTCAAAAGCCAATTATGTTAAAGTACCTGATGAATTTATGCAATTTTATTAAAATGTTTCAAAGCATATGATAAAAAGGAACACTTTCCAATTCACTTTAGAAACTAAAACTCTAATAACAGAATTTAATAAAGATAGAGTAAAGAAGAAACTAGTGATTAATCTCACTTTTAAAAATAGAGGCCAAGCTCCCACATTTTAAAAAATACATAAAAAACAGGCATATTTTATACCAGTGTTGCATCACAGATGATTTAATATAGAAAATCTATTAATACAGTTTATCCTATTCAGAAACCAAATTTAAAAATCCATATGATCATATAGTCAGGTGCCAGCAGATATTGCTTGTGAAAATGCTTAGCAAAACAAGAATACTCACTAAACATGGTAAGGACATTCTATTCCATACCAACAGTCCATCATCATACCTAATAGTAAAATAGTGGATACACAAGTCATGAAATCAGGAAAAAGCCTAAGGTCATTCTGTTACCACTATTATTTACTATAATTCTAAAAGTGCTAGTCAATATTATCAGGCCAGAAAACAAAAGAAAAATGTTTTTAAAAAGGTATAAATGTATATTTACCAGCTACATTGACATTATTTACATAAAATAAAATTTGCCAATTTTTTAAAATTTATTTATTTGTTTTATTGGCTGTGTTGGGTCTTTTTTTCTGTATGCAGGCTTTTAGTTGCGGTGAGTGGGGGCTACTCTTCGTTGTGGTGCGCAGGCCCTCATTGCCGTGGCTTTTCATTGAGGAGCATGGGCTCTAGGCGCGTGGGCTTCAGTAGTTGCAGCAAATAGGCTCAATAGTTGTGGCTCACGGACTCTAAAGCGCAGGCTCAGTAGTTGTGGCACATGGGCTTAGTTGCTCTGCAGCATGTGGGATCTTCCTGGAGTGGGGATTGAGCTCATGTCCTCTGCATTGGCAGGCAGATTCTCAACCACTGCGCCACCTAGGAAGCCCCCAAATTTGCCAATTTTAAGTGTACAATTCAACAAGACTTGACAAACTTACATAATTGTGTTACCGTGACCATAATCATGATATAGGCCATCAACACAAAATGTTCCCTGTGGCCTTTTGAAAATAATCACTTCATCCTATGCCTTGCACTGGCAACTGCTGATCCACATTTTGTCAATATAGTTTTGCTTTTTCCACAATTGCATGTAAATAGAATCAAACAGCATATAACTTGTATTAGGCTTCATTCATTTAGCATAATGCTTTGGAGATTTACCCATATTGTTGAATTTATTAGTAGTTAGTTATTTTTTACTGCCCTATATTAGTTCATTATATGGATATACCACAATTTATTTATCTATTAACTTGCTGACGGACATTTGGATTGTTTCCAGTTTGGGACTACTGTGACAATGTTGCTGTGAACATTGTATTACAAGTCACTCTATGAACATGTTTTCATTTCTCTAAAGTAAATACATAAGAGTAGGTCTGATGGACCATTGTATAATTTTATGTTTAATTTAATTTCAAACTGCCAAACTATTTCCCATAGTGGCTATAAAATTTTTGCTTTCCCAGTGGCTGCATATCCTTGGTTAACTTTCAATAATGTCTCTTTTTTAGCTTTAGCAATTTAAGAAGATGTGTACAAGTATCTCATTGTAATTCTTATTTGTATTTCTTTAATGAATGATGATGTTGAGTATCTTTCCATGAGTGTGTTTGACATTCTTCTTATGTTAAAGTTTCGGTTTCAAGTCTTTTGTCATTTTTTATTGGCTTGTCTTCTTATGTTCAAAGAGTTCTCTAGTCTCGATACAAGCTCTTTAACAATTACATGTTTTGGAAAGAGTTTCTTCCACTCTGTGATTTGCCTTTTCATTTTCTTTAACAGTATTTTTCAGAGGACAAAGGCTTTAATTTTGAAATTTAACTTTTCCCTTTGGTTTATGCTTATATGGGTCAAATGTAAGAAATGTTTGCCTAAGTAAATCACAAAGTTTTTCTTTCCAACTTTCACCTAAAAGTTTTATAATTTTACATACTATATTTAGGTTTGTGATCCATTCTGAGTTAATTTTTGTGTGTAGTGTGAGATTAGAGTCTAGGTTCATTATTTTGCATATGGATATCCAATTGTTCCAGCATGATTTGTTGAAAAGATTATCTTTTCCCCCATTGTAATAACAAAGGCACCTTTGTTGAAAATCAATTAATTACATATTTGTTGGTCTTTTTCTAGACTACATGTTCTTTTCCACTTACCTGTATATCTGTCCTTATTCCAATACCACACTACCTTAATTATTGTAGCTCCATAGTAAGCTTTGAAATCAGATGGTGTGAGTCCATCTTGGTTCATATTTTAAATTTGTTTTGGCTGTTCTAAGTGCTTTGCATTTCTATTACAAAAATTGGGGAAATTTTGAATATCATTGCATTAAACTTATAGATCAACTTGTGGAAAAAAATTGATGCCTGTAGATTTGAACCATGAAAAAGACATGTCTCTCCACTCATATGTGTCAGTTTCTCTCAGCAATGGTTTATAATTTTTAATGTACAGGTCTTGTACATATTTTGTTAAATTTCTAATTATTCATTGCTAATTTAAAGATACAGAATAGATTTTATACTAACCTTATACCTTGAGACTCTGCTGTACTTATTCATTACTTATAGTAGATTTGTTTCAGAACTGCTAGAATTTTTCTATACGGACATAACTACGGATAAAGATATTTTTACTTCTTCCTTTCTAATCTATATGCATTTTTTCCTTCCCAATGTTGAACAGAATGGTGAGGGTGGATGTCCTTGCCTTGTTCATGATTTTATGCAGAAGTACTCATTTGTTCACCATTACACATAATATTAGCTGTAGATTTTTCCATACATGTATTTCATAACATGAGGAGGTGCCCTTCTTTTCCTCAGAATAGTTTGCTAAGAGTTTTATCACTAACGGATATTGAATTTTGTTAAATGCTTTTCCTATTCTTGTTGAGATGATCCATATGATTTTTCTTCTGTATTCTTTTGATACAGTGAATTACATTGATTTTTTTTTTTAATGTAGAAACAACCTTGCACTTCTAGAATAAATCCTACTTGGTCATGCTACATTATCCTTTTTATATATTATGTATAATCCTTTTTATATATTGCTTAATTCACTTGTTCATGAGAGATGTTGTCTGAAGTTTTCTTTCTTGTAAAGTCCTTCATTTTAGTGCCAGAACAATACTGGCTTCATAAAATGAGTTGGTAACTGTTCCTTCCTCTTTTATTTCTGGAAGAATTTGTGTGGAACTGCTATTATTTCTTCCTTAAATTTTTGGTATATTTTTACCAATGATGTCATCTGGGCCTAGAGCTTTCTTTTCAGGAAGATTTTTAAGTATAAATTCAATTTCTTTAAGAGATACTGAGCTATTCAGGTTATCTGTTCTTTCTTTAGTGAGTTTTTTGAATATTTCAAAGTGTGTGTCCATTTCATCCAAGTTGTCAAATTTATTGACATTAAGTTGTTCATAACAACCCATTATTATTCTTTTACTTTCTATAATATTTATCATTTTTAATGATCTTCTCAAAGAACTAGCCTTTGAGTTCATTGATTTTTTTTCCTGTTGCGTTTCTGTTTTCAATTTTATTGATTTCAGCTCTTATCTACATTATTTCCTTCTGCTTTGAGTTGAATTAGCACTTCTCTTAGATTATTAAGGTAGAAACTTGGACTTTTGACTTAAGAAACTTTTTCCTTTTTAAATAAGAAATTAATGCTGTAAATTTTTCTACCAACACTGCCTTAATGTCATCCCACAAATTTCCCCTTCAAATAATATTTCCATTTTCCCTTCTTATTTGTGCTGTTGTCATATATTTTTCTTCTACATATACTTTAAATGTGACTACACATTGCTATTATTTTTGCCTCACACAATCAATCCTTTCTTAAAGTGAGTTAAAATGTAGAAACAATTCCTTTTATAAATTTACCCATTAGTTATCATTTTTGGTGCCCTTTACTCCCAGGTGTAGATCCTAAGTTCCACCTGGAATCATGTTTTTCTGCCTCACGTACCTTTAACATTTGTATAGGTAGAAATCTGATGGCAGTGAATTCTCTCAGCTTCAGTTTGTCTAAAATGTCTTCACTTTTTAAAGAAAATTTAGCTGAGTGAAGAAACCTAGACTAATTTTGCGGGGTTTTTTCCCCTTTTACTGCATCAAAGACATCTGTCCATTATTTTCTGGCTTGCATAGTTTCTGATGAATAGTTTACTGTCATTTTATTTTTGTTGCTTGTGCGTAATGTGTCTTTTTTCTCTGTCTTAAGGTTTTTTTTTTGCACTGGTTTGCATCAAATTTTTCGTATGAAGTGCCTTGACATGCTTTTTATAACAAAATGTTTATTCTATTTGAAATTATTTGAGCTTCCTCAATCTATACATTTATAGTTTTTATCAAACGAAAATTTTTCCCATCATTGTTCTGCCTAATTTGTCCTCCTTTTCTGGGACTCTAATTACACATTATGTAAGGCTGTTTGACACAATATCTATGCCCTCTTCATTTTTTCCAGGCTTTCATTTTCTCTGTGCTTTATTTTCACATGCACTTAGAAAAAATTTTTCTTCAATGTTTAATCTGCTGCTGTTCTCACCTTGTGTAATTTTTATTTTAGATAATGTATGTTTCATTTCTAGTCCACTTGTATTTTTGTATATGGTCCATTTTTCTTCTCATGGTTCTGTTTGTCTTAACCTATTTGAACATATACACATACTTATAATAACTGTCTTAATGACTCTTTCTGCTATTTTCATCATCTCTGTTATTTCTGTGTTTTTTTATTGATTGATTTTTCTCCTAGTTGTGAGTCAAATTTTCTTTGTATTCTTGGCATGACATTATTGAATACTCAATTTGCTGTGCTCCTTTAAATAATGCTGTTTTATTTTAGCATGCAACAAAATTTCTTGGAATAGTTGAATATTTTCAAAGATTGTTTTAAAGATATTTTAGAGTAGGTGCAGAGTTAACTTTAGTCTAACCCTAAATTAGCCCCACCATTAAGGTAATATTTGTATGGGAATTTACGTAATGCCCCATCTATTTCAACATCTTTCTACTCTGGTTGTTGGAAACAAACCATTCCCAGTTTGTAAAGCTCCAGAAATTCTCCTGCCTACTGTTATTCAGTGTTTTTTTTCCTGGTTTAGATTATTGCTTCTCTCACAGATTCAAATCAGTACTGAGCCAAAGAGTTGAGAAGACCTCACTGCAGATCACTAGAACTTTCTCTTTCTGTATGAGCAGACTTTTCCTCTCCAACATTCTGCAAGCTGTAGCTCCCTGACCTCTGATATATTTCTCCTTCACTGACAAAGCTCTGTTTGGATGCTGCCTCTTTGCACTGCAGCCTGGAAACTGCCTTCAGGCAGCAAGCTGGTCCAGTCATAGGGCTCATTTTGTTTCTCTTCTTTTAGGGATCACAGTTCTGTTTTGTATTTGCCCCAGTGTCTAAAAATTATTGTTTCAAAATTATCAAGTGTTGATGAGGATGTGGGGAAAAAGGAACCCTTGTTCACTTTTGGTGGAAATGTAAATTAGTACAGCCATTATGGAAAAAGGTATGGAGGTTTCTCAATATATATATATATATATGTGTGTGTATATATATAATCTAGCAATTCCACTTCTAGGTATTTATCTAAAGGAAATATTTCATTATCTCAAAGAAATATCTGAACTCTCATGTTCATTGCAGAATTATTCATCATAGCTAAGATATAGAAATGACCTAAATGTCTATTAATGCATGAATTTATAAGGAATATGTGGTATATACATAAGATGGAATATTATTCAGCCTTTAAAAAGGAGAAAATTTTGCATTTTGTGACAACATGAGTAAATCTGGAGATATTATGCTAAGTGAAATAAGGGAGATACATAAAGACAAACACCACATGATCTCACTTTTATGAAGAGTCTAAAAAAGTTGAATACAGAGAAACAGAGAATGCAATAGTAGTTACCAAGGACTGAGACAGGAGGTGGGTGGGATAGAAATGGGGAGATGTTGATCAAAGGGTACAAACTTTCAGTTATAAGATGGAAGTCTAATGTATAACATGGTGACTATAGTTAATAATAATAATGTATTGTACACTTGAAATTAGCTAAGAGGATAGATCTCAAGTATTCTCACCACACACACACACAAAAGGGTAACTACATGAGGTGATGTTTGTAAATTAGATTACACTGATAGTGATAATCATTTCACAATTTATATGTACATCAAATTATCACAAATATATACAATTTTAACTTGTCAATCATACTTTAATAAAGCTGGAAAAAATGAAGTAAAAAGTAATTTTTTAAAAAAGTCATTGCTTCATGTATTTTGTCCAATACTGTAATTGTTTAGGGTGGAGAGTAAATTTGGTCCCTGTTACTGCATCATGGTCAGAAGTACAAGTCCCCAGATTATGAATATTTAAAAGGAAAAAGTAAAAATGATTATTATTTGCTGGTAATGATTATTTGCTGGAAAAGCTTTAGGAGAAAAATAGCTAATAAAAGAGGTCATTATAGAGGCCAATTATAGAATAAATTTATAAAACAATTTTAAATTATAATTTCAAAAGATTCCATTCACAATACCTACAAAAATACAGAATCACTACATGTAAACTTAAGAAATATGGATTAAAAAGTATGAAGAAAACTATTCAGTTTTCCTGAAGAATATTAAGTTAGGGAATATCATGTTTCTAGGTAGCAATACCACTAGTATAAAGTAAATTTTCTCTCCAAATAGTTCTACAAATTTTATTTAGCACCCAAAATAGCAAAGCCAAAAAATTGCCTTGAGTGACATTAAAATGCCACATGATAACACTTCATATTCTTTTTGAAAAAAATCTCTTAGAAAATATGAATAAATAATACTGCTTTAAATGGTAAATGTATATCTCAGAACAACCACTGTATGGAAATAATGACAAAACAATAAAAATACGGCCATTACTATCAGGAAAAAAACTGGAATTCTCACTATTGCCATTATTTATCCTTGTTCTCTTAGCTCCAACCAATGCTATTAGACTAAGAGCTGGGAAAGACCCTATAGGTTTAAATGAGAATTGTAGGCATTAGAAAGGAAAAGATAAATCACATAATTTACTGATGATATAAGGCAATTTACTTCTTTAAAAAAAAAAGGTCATCCACTAAAATATTGAACAGAGTATCAGCTAAAGTATGAAAGCAAAAAATCAATTACACAGGAAAATATAATGGATATTTTAGTTCAACAAGAAGGAAAACTATATTATTTACAGGTGTATAGTTCTAACATAAATAAGAACATGGATAGTTCTAACATAAGAACTATAAATAAGGCCAAGGCAATAATCATCACAAAAGTCGAAATACTGATCATCTTGGAGGAGGAAGAGGGTCATGGTAGGGGAGGGGCACATAGTGGGTTTCTAGAATACTTAGAAGTTATGTCTTGACCTCAGTGGTGGTTAAATGAGTGAACACTTTATAAATAGTAGTTATGTTTTCTGTAACTTTTTAAATGAATGCTTCATTTTTCAATGCAAAATTAAATATACATATATGTACATATACTTGTATGTGTATATAGAGAAAAAAACCTCATTCATAATAACATGATACACAAAAAACATAAAAAAACCCAACAGTATTGATTTGCATTTCTCTAATAATTAGTGATGTTGAGTATCTTTTCACTTGTTTGTTGGCCATTTGTATGTCTTCTTTGGAGAAATGTCTCCTTATTGTAGGTCTTCTGCCCTCTTACACTGTTAGTGGGAATGTAAATTGATACAGCCACTTTGGAGAACAGTATGGAGGTTCCTTAAAAAACTAAAAATAGAAATACCATATGACTCAGCAATCCCACTCCTGGGTATGTATCTGGAGAAAACCATGGTTTGAAAAGATACACACACCCCAATGTTCATTACAGCACTATTTACAATAGTCAGGACATAGAAGCAACTTAAATATCCATCAATATAAGAATGGATAAAGAAGAGGGGTACATATATACGATGGAATATTAGGCATAAAAAGGAACAAAACTGTGCCATTTGCAGAGACCTAGATGGACCTAGAGACTGTCATACAGAGTGAAGGAAGTCAGAAAGGAAAAACAAATATTGGATAATATCACTTATATGTGGAATCTAGAAAAATGATACAGGTGAACTTATTTGCAAAGCAGAAATAGAGACACAGATGTAGAGAACAAATGTATTGATACCGAGGGAGGAAGACGGGGTGGTGGGATGAATTAGGAGATTGGGATTGAGAGCCTGCTGTATAGCACAGGGAACTCTATTCAATGCTCTGTGGTGACCTAAATAGGAAGGTAATCCAAAAAGAGGGGATATATGTATATGTATAGCTGATTCACTGTGCTATATGACAGAAATTAATACAATATTGCAAAGCAACTATACTCCAATAATAATTAATAAAAAAAGAATAAACAACAGTACATGTGCAAAATATCTTTGATATAAATGATATAAACTTTACATGAGCATCATGAAAGAAACCTTGAATAATTGAAGAACTCTTTTTTAGATGAGGAAGCTCAATCTTATGGAGCTAAAGATTCTCACTAAATTTATAAATTTCATGTACAAGTCTCTGAAAATCTTAATGGATTAAAATTAGAAAGAGGCAAAAGTATTCTAAAATGTATATGATAGACTAAGTATTGTAGGGACATGTTCCATCAGTTACTAACATTTATTTTTAAGCACTATTGAGATTATATATACATATATTATATACATATTGTACAAGAAAAATATTTTAAATTGATAGAGGAAGTAGAAGCGTTGTAATGCATTTGGGAAAATGCAGGAAAAAAGAAAAACTCTAAATGAATTAATGATCTACTTCTAGTTTAAAAGAAAACACTATAAGAAAATTTTAAAAATATTTCAATAATTTTAGGGTGAAGAAAAATCCTATAACAGAAAGGATATCAAAAGAGATTTGTACATATTTCTACTTAGATATTTTAAAATTTAGCTCAGTAAAATCACCATAATCAAAATTTAAAGTCAAGTAACAATCATATAGCAAAGTGGAAAATTATAAAGAAGATAGTGTCACTCTAATATATAAAGAATTCTTCATTAAAAGGAAGATGAACAGACTACTAAAAAAAATGGACAAAGTACATTAGAGGGCAATTTACAAGTGAAGAAATAATAGTCACTAAATATTAAAGAATAATCAATCACACTGAATCTAAGATGTATAATTTAAAGTATCTGTCATCTATCTTATTGGTAGAGATTTAAAATATTATTATATTATTATATCTAGTATTGATTAGAGTGCAGGGAGATGGATATTTGTATATACTGCTGATAAAGACAGGAATTATTATTTATAAGAAACAATTTGACTATATGCATAATTTTTGGCCAAACAATTCCATTTTCAGAGAAGCATATTAAGGAAATAATTGGACAAGTGAGCAACATTGTATACAAGTATTTCATCAGAGCATTATTATATAATAGCAAAAAGATAAGGAACAACAATAGGGAAATTGTGAAATACACACAATAGAATATTTTCTCATTAAAAATTTTTAGTGAAATATATTGTTGGTGAAAAATAGCGTGTACTGTATAGTCAAATTTATTTTAAAAGATCATATGCATAAATGCATTGAAAATTTTCAGGTTAAGCACTCGGATTTATTTTTTAGCACCAATATTTTAAGATAGTTATGTCTATATGGCAGCATTTTGAGTGATACTCTCTTCTTTATAATTTTCCATTTAAAGAGTATTAGAAAATACAAATATCAACAAAAAACATTTTCCATCTATTAAGCTGACAAAAGGTTTTTAAAAAGTAAATCCAGCGTTAGTGGAAGAACAGGTAGGTATGCTGTCTCATATGCCACTTGTGGAATTATAAATTGATAATTTTCAGCAAAGCAATTTTTCACATATATCAGAAACAGTATTGAAATTAATAGTGAAAAATTAGCAATTGTATTGATAGAAGATTGGTTAAGTATTGCAATAACAACACAGTGGAATTCTATGCAGCTGTTAAAAATCATGATGCGTATTTACCCTCAGCAACATGGTAGAATATTCATGGCACATGTGAGAAAAGTCATACATAAAAGAGTACATTTATGAAATCTAACTATTATTAAATATATATCAGTATCAAGGATGTGTTAATAATTATCTCTAGGTTGCGGACACTGGTGACTTTAGTTTTAATTTTTCATGTTCGTACTGCGAAAATTAAATATTTATGATAAAAAATAATTACATGTGAAGATCTTATTATCTCCAATTTCAACTTTGTTCTCCTAAAAGCAGTAGTCTTAAGTTCAGATTGACACCCAACTCACAAGACAGAATTGATTTCACCCTTAAGAGTTAAGAAAGAAATTAGAAAAGGGAAAAGTGCGGCACGCAAAGCAAAGCAAAAAAAAGAGGTCTGGTGACTTCTAGGCAGTTTCTAATGTCTTGGTCATTCAACTCTTGAGTTGTTTGTGTTCACAATAGACAAGGCTCATTGTGTGTGAATGATTAGAAAGTACATGGGCTCTGGGGTCTCTTTGGATTTTACACCTAGCTGGTCATGTAGCTCCCTCAAAGGTTCAGAGCTAGCGCTCACTCTCTAGTGTAGCTCCATCTTATCTTATCAATACTGGCCTCTCGGTACTAAATAAATATCTGGACCAAATGTACAGGTGTTTCTTCTGATACCTAAACCTCAAATAGATTCTCATTCATCCTGGATCCAATAAAGGTAAGCACCTAACAATGACTTGAGTTAATGTTTTAAGGGGGATTCAAACCCTCCTGTGTCCCTGAAGCTAGGGAAAAAGCCACAGTATCAACTGCCTGCTCTTTGCTTCTGATATGTCATTGAAGTCATCTGAAAATTAGATTTCACTCTTGCCCACATACTGCCCATTTCATGCATTTTAATATGCGATTAAATTCTGGAGCTAGCCTCATGTGGCCAGGATATTTTCCTATTTCTCAGTCTCCTAAGAAGATGTTTCCATCCTGTGATTAGCATGAACATCTGGCTTCAATCTAACCTCCTCTAAACCCACCTCACCAAAAAGATCGCTTCTTATTCCATGTTCCCATCCTTCTCTGTTCATACTTTATATTAAATGCTAATTCATATTTCCATACTAGCATCATCATACAACCTGGCAAACAGCAGCACCAATGCTTGTTTTAAAAATAATGAAAGACAGTAGCAAAAATAATTCCATAAATACAAGCAAAAATCACAATAAATAGTGATGATTTCAGAAGGATGTTGATTGTTTGTTACGTTATTTCATGAATACATACATACATAAGTGTTCTTATACTTCTCTTCCCTCTGTCCTAATTATGAGTTCTCAAAAAAAATGTGGTAATTATGAAAGATGCATTAGTTTTTAGATATTCAGCTTCACTTAAGCTAAGGGACATAATAAAAAATACAAAACAAAACAAAAACACAATTGGCTTGTATTCTTAGGCTGTGGTTTTTGCAGTCATTACTTGGCCAGTGTTTCTACTTTGATAGGAGCGAGGACTGCAAGATTAGGTCCAGAGAGAGAATATGTTTAGCTGAGGTCTGGAGAATCACTTAACGAAGCAGGCAGTGGAGGAATCAGAAAGATTTTGTATTGTTCTTTGGTTGGATTTTTTTTTTTTTTTTTTTGCCTTTGGCAAACATTCTTGTAGTAATAATAGTAATGCCATGTCTCCAAAAGAAATTCATGATTATGGCTCACATCAGTTTATATTAGCATCTGTGGACGACAGGTCCCTGCCTGCCAGTGCTCACATACTCATAAGCACAGTAACGGCTGAGAGAAACCTTCTCACTATTTGTTACTTAGTGATACTGCCTCTGGCAGGGTAGAAGCAAGTCTCTCTCAGGGGAAATTGCTGATGTTACTATTTTAATTTGCAAACCACATTTCTCTGGATGATGATGAGATTGCAAATAACCTAGACAAAACAGATCCTAGTTTAACAAGCTGAAAAAACACAAGCAAGAAAGCAAATGAAAATATTTTTAGCCTTTCTCTCTAATGGTATAATTGAAAATCAACTCTTCCAAAAGCATCTTGCAAGGGTAATATCATCCATACAGGCGCTGATTTAAAATAGCATCTATGGTGAGTCCCAATCCATCCACTCTATTGTTTAACCTGGTGCCACCCAGAAGTGAAAGGTAAATACACAGGTGGATGATATTTAAGCATGATAAAGAAATATACATTTTAAGGAATTCTCTAATTGTAACAGATGTTTCCTAATATGGCTCATTTATGGTGTCTACTGACTAGAAGATGTAAGAGTGCTAAAATATTTTACCTTTAGAATAATAAAGAGTTTATGCATGAATTTTATATACATATTATGTATTTATACTATGTTCACAAAATGCATAGTCTACCAAAACCAATTAAATCATGACATGAAATAGTCACATTTATGGAACTGAAAAGCATATCAAAAGACAATTGAGAAAGACACTGGATCTCACCAAAAAAACCACCCCACATCCAGAGACAAAGGAGAAGCCACAATGAGACGGTAGGAGTGGCGCAATTGTGTTAAAATCAAATCCCATAAACTCTGGGGGGGGTGACTCACAAACTGGAGAGCAGTTATACCGCGGAAGTACACTCACTAAAGTGAGGGTTCTGAGCCCCATGTCCAGCTTCCCAACCTGGGGGTCCAGCAAAGGGAAGAGGAATCCGCAGAGAATCAGACTCTGAAAGCCAGCGGGATTTGATTGCAGGACCTCCACAGGACTGGGGGAAACAGAGTCTCCACTCTTGGAGGGCACACAAAAAAGTGTGCTCACCAGGACTCAGGAGGAAGGAGCAGTGACCCCATAGGAGACTGAACCAGACCTACCTGCTGGTGTTGGAGGGTTGCCTGCAGAGGTGGGGGGCAGCTGTGGCTCACCGAGGGGACAGAGACACTGGTGGCAGGGGTTCTGGGAAGTGCTTATTGGCGTGAGCCCTTCCAGAGTCCACCATTAGCCCCACCAAAGAGCCTGCAATCTCCAGTGCTCAGTAGCCTCAGGCCAAACAACAAACAATGTGGGAACACAGCCCCACCTCTTGGCAGACAAGCTTATTAAAGTTTCACTGAGCTCCGCCCACCGAATCAGATTAAAGTTTTACTGAGCTCCGCCCACCCAGCCCAATCCACTATCAGTCCCTCCCATCAGGAAGCATGCATGAGCCTCCTAGATAGCTTCCTCCACAAGAGGGCAGAAAGCAGTATCAAGCAGTATCAGCAGTATATCCTTCTGTGGAACTGAAAACCACAGCCACAGAAAGATAGAGAAAATGAAAAAGCAGAGGACTTTGTACCAGGTGAAGGGACAGGATAAAACCCCAGAAAAACAACTAAATGAAGAGGAGATAGAATCCCTTTCAGAAAAAGAATTCATAATAATGATAGGAAGATGATCCAGGACTTTGAAAAAAGACTGGATGCAAAGATCGGAAAGTTGCAAGAAAAGTTTACCAAAGACCTAGAAGAAATAAAAAACAAACAAACAGAGATATGCAACACAATAACTGAAATGAAAAGTATACTAGAAGGAACCAATAGCAGATTAACTGAAGCAGAAGGACCTGGAAGACAGAATGGTGATAATCACTGATGTGGAAAAGAATAAAGGAAAAAGAATGAAAAGAGCTGAAGACAGCCTAAGAGACCTCTGGGACAATGTTAAGTGCACCAACATTCGCATTATAGGGGTCCCAGAAGGAGAAGAGTGAAAGAAAGGACCTGAGAAAATATTCGAAGAGATTATAGCTGAAAACTTCCCTAACATGGGAAAGGAAATAGCAACCCAAGTCCAGGAAGCACAGAAAGTCCCAGGCAGGATAAACCCAAGGAGAAACATGCCAAGACACATAGTAGTCAAACTGACAAAAATTAAAGACAGAGAAAAGTTATTAAAAGCAACAAGGAAAAACGACAAATAACATACAAGGGAACTCCCATCAGGTTAACAGCTGATTTCTCAGCAGAAACTCTGCAAGCCAGAAGGGAGTGGCATGATGTATTTGAAGTGATGAAAGGGAAGAACCTACAACAAAGAATACTCTACCCAGCAAGGATCTCATTCAGATTCGAAGGAGAAATCAAAAGCTTTCCAGACAAGCAGCAGCTAAGAGAATTCAGCACCACCAAACCAGCCTTACAACAAATGCTAAAGGAACTTCTCTAAGCAGGAAACATTAGAGAAGAAAAGGATCTACAAGAACAAAAACAAAATAATTAATAAAATGGTAATAGGAACATACATATTGATAATTACCTTGAATATAAATGGACTAAATGCACCAACCAAAAGACACAGACTGGCTGAATGGATACAAAAACAAGACCCATATATATGCTGTCTACAAGACATCCACTTCAGACCTAAGGACACATACAGACTGAAAGGGAGGGGATGGAAAAAGATATTCTATGCAAATGGAAGTCAAAAGAAAGCTGGAGTAGCAATCCTCATATCAGATGAAATAGACTTTAAAATAAAAAAATGTTACAAGAGACAAGAAAGGACATTACATAAAGATCAAGGGATCCATCCAAGAAGAGGAGATAACAATTATAAATATATATGCACCCAATATAGGAGCACCTCAATACATAAGGCAAATGCTAACAACTATGAAAGAGGAAATCGACTGTAACACAATAATAGTGGGGGACTTGAACACCCTACTTACACCAATGGATAGATCATCCACACAGAAAATTAATAAGGAAACACAAGCTTTAAAAGACACAATAAACCAGCTTGATTTAATAGATATCTATCACACATTACATCCAAAAACAGCAGATTACAAATTCTTCTCAAGTGCACATAGAACATTCTCCAAGATAGATCACATTTTGGGTCACAAATCAAGCCTTGGTAAATTTAAGAAAATTGAAATCATATCAAGTATCTTTTCCAACCACAACGCTATCAGATTAGAAATCAATTACAGAAAAAAAAGTGTAAAAAACATAAACACGTGGAGACTAAACAATATGCTAATAAATAACAAAGAGATCACTGAAGAAATCAAAAAGGAAATCAAAAATATCTAGAGACAAAGGACAATGAAAACACAATGATCCAAAACCTATGGGATGCAGCAAAGGCAGTTCTAAGAGGGCAGTTTATAGCAATACAATCCTACTTCAAGAAACAAGAAAAATCCCAAATAAACAATCTAACCTTACACCTAAAGAAACTCGAGAAAGAAGAGCAAACAAAACCTAAAGTTAGTATATGGAGAGAAATCATAAATATCAGAGCAGAAATAAATGAAATAGAAACAGAGAAAACAATAGCAAAAATCAGTAAAACTAAAAGCTGGTTCTTTGAGAAGATAAATAAAATTGATAAACCTCTAGCAAGACTCATCAAGAAAAAGAGGAAGAGGACCCAAATCAATAAAATTAGAAATGAAACAGGAGAAGTTACAACAGACACTGCCGAAATAAAAAGCATCATAAGAGACTACTACAAGCTACTATATGTCAATAAAATGGACAACCTGGATGAAATGGACAGATTCTTAGAAAGGTATAATCTTCCAAGACTGAATCAGGAAGACATAGAAAATATGAACAGACCAATCCCAAGTAATAAAATTGAAACTGTGATTAAAAATCTTCCAACAAACAAAAGTCCAGGACCAGATGGATTCACAGGTGAATTTTATCAAACATTCAGAGAAGAGCTAACACCCATCCTTCTCAAGCTCTTCCAAAAAATTGCAGAGGAAGGAACACTCCCAAATTCATTTTATGAGGCCACCATCACCCTGATGCCAAAACCAGACAAAGATACTACAAAAAATAGAAAATTACAGACCAATATTATTGATGAATTTAGATGCAAAAAACTTCAATAAAATACTAGCCAACAGAATCCAACAACACATTAAAAGGGTCATACACCAAGATCAAGTGGGATTTATCCCTGGAATGCAAGGATTCTTCAACATATGCAAATCAATCAATGTGATACACAATTAACAATTTGAAGGACAAAAATCACATGATCATCTCAATAGATGCAGAAAAAGCTTTTGACAAAATTCAACACCCATTTATGATAAAAACTTTCCAGAAGGTGGGCATAGAGGTAATCTACCTAAACATAAAAAAGCCATATATGACAAACCTACAACAAACATCATTCTCAAAGGCAAAAAACTGAAAGCATTCCCTCTAAGATCAGGAACAAGACAAGGATGTCCACTCTCACCAATACTATTCAACATAGTTTTGGAAGTCCTTGCCACAGCAATCAGAGAAGAAAAAGAAATAAAAGGAATCCAAATTGGAAAAAAAGTAAAACTGTCACTGTTTGCAGATGAATGATACTATACATGGAAAATCCTAAAGATGCCACCAGAAAACTACTTGAGTTAATCAATGAATTTGGAAAAGTTGCAGGATACAAAATTAACACACAGAAATCTCTTGCATTTCCATGCACCAACAATGAAAGATCAGAAAGAGAAATTAAGGAAACAATTCCATTCACCATTGCAACAAAAAGAATAAAATACCTAGGAATAAACCTAACCAAGGAGGTAAAAGACCTGTACTCAGAAAACTATGAGACACTAATGAAAGAAATCAAAGACAACACAAACAGAGAGATATACCATGTACTTGGATTGGAAGAATCAACATTGTGAAAATGACTATACTACCTAAAGCAATTTACAGATTCATTGCAATCCCTATTAAGTTACCAATAGCATTTTTCACAGAACTAGAACAAGAAATTTTACGATTTGTATGGAAATGCAAAAGACCCCAAATAGCCAAAGCAATCTTGAGAAGGAAAGACGGAGTTGGTGGAATCAGGCTTCCTGACTTCAAACTATACTACAAGGCTACAGTGATCAAGACAGTATGGTACTGACACAAAAACATAAATATAGATCACTGGAATACAATAGAGAGCCCAGAGATAAACTATGGTCAACTAATTTATGACAAAGGAGGCAAGGATATACAATGGAGAAAAGGCAGCCTCTTCCATAAGTGGTGCTGGGAAAACTGGACAGCTACATGTAAAAGAATGAAATTAGAACACTTCCTAACACCATACACAAAAATAAACTCCAAATGGATTCAAGACCTAAATGTAAGGCCAGACACTATAAAACTCCTAGAGGAAAACATAGGAAGAACACTCTTTGACATAAATCACAGTGAGATCTTTTTTGATCCACCCCCTAGAGTAATGGAAATAAAAACAAAAATAAATAAGTGGGACCTAATGAAACGTCAAAGTTTCTGCACAACAAAGGAAAGTATATGCAAGACGAAAAGACAACGCTCAGAATGGGAGAAAATATTTGCCAACGAATCAACAGACAAAGGACTAATCTCCAAAATATATGAACAGTTTATCCAGCTCAATATCAAAAAAACAAACAACCCAATCAAAAAAGTGGGCAGAAGACCCAAATAGGCATTTCTCCAAAGAAGACATATGGATGGCCAAGAGACACATGAAAAGCTGCTCAACATCACTAATTATTAGAGAAATGCAAATCAAAACGACAATGAGGTATCACCTCACACCAGTTAGAATGGGCATCATCAGAAAATCTACAAACAGTAAATGTGGAGAGGGTGTGGAGAAAAGGGAACGCTCTTGCACTGTTGGTGGGAATGTAAATTAATACAGCCACTATGGAGAACAGTATGGACGTTCCTTGCAAAACTAAAAATAGAGTTACCATATGACCCAGCAATCCCACTACTGGGCATATACCCAGAGAACACCATAATTCAAAAAGACACATGCACTCCAATGTTCATTGCAGCACTATTTACAATAGCCAGGACATGGAAGCAACCTAAATGTCCATCAACAGATGAATGGATAAAGAAGATGTGGTACATACATACAATGGAATATTATTCAGCTGTAAAAAGCAATGAAACTGGGACATTTGTAGAGATATGGATGGACCTAGAGACTGTCATACAGAGTGAAGTGAGTCAGAAAGAGAAAAACAAATATCGTATATTAACACATGTATGCAGACTATAGAAAAGTGTTACAAATCAACTGGTTTGCAAGGCAGAAATAGAGACCCAGATGTAGAGAACAAACATATGGACACCAAGTGGGGAAAGTGGGGAGGGTTGGGGGGGAATGAATTGGGAGATTGGGATTGCCATACATACATTACTAATAAGAAAAAAAAAAACCAAATTGTACACTCTAAATATATGCAGTTTATTGTATGTTAACTGTATCTCAATAAAAGTTCTTAAAAAAAAAAGACTATTAAGTCCATGTGTCCAAACTTTACAGTGAATAATCTTTGAAAGAATATAATTAGAAAATGTGCCTAACTCAAATAAGAAACAATGCAATATGAAAGATTAGTTATAGAAACAAAGTACTCCTCATTAATGCTTTGAGTTACATAAATTTGTCAGAACACAACTACAGTAAGTCCCCTACATATGAACCTTCAAGTTGCCATTTCAAAGATGTGACCATGTATTCACATGTCCAATCACATAAGTTAGTTCATGTATCTGGAGTACATGTCAAGTGCGTGTATGCTCTACAAGAGGTTGTACTTTTGTGTACTTTACTGCACAGTACTGTATAGAGTACAGTAGTACAGTATCTTTATTTCAAGCCCAAGATGTCTGAAGGCAAGCATAAAAGCAGCTGTGATGCAGCTGGTACTGCTAAGATGCACCAAGTGATAACGATGGAAACAAAAGTGAACATAATTGAGAAAGTGAAGTGAGGTGAAAAGACAGTGGATGTCGCTCGTTCTTATATCATGAATCATTCAACCATCGGCAACCATCCTGATTCTAAAAAACAAGGACAAGATCATGGAATATGTGAAGTGTGCTGTGCCTATGATGTCGACAATAATATCGAAGAAGGGTCGAAAAGCGATGGAGGAGATGGAGAAACTCCCAAGTGTGTGGATGCAGGATCAGCACCAGTGTCGAGTCCCGCTCAGCTTAATGCTGATTCAAGAGAGAGCTAAATGCCTTTATGAAGACTTGAAGGAGAAACACCGCAAAGAATCAGAGAATTCATCTGCTCAGGAATTTCCTGAAACACTTTGAGAAATTATTGATGAAGACGTATATTTACCCGAGCAGATTTTTAATGTGGAAAAGACAGGACTATACTGGAAGAGGATGCCAGACTGAAGTTACATCGGTAAGGAGGAAAGGTTGATGTCAGCCTATAAAGCAGCAAAGCATAGGCTAATTCTGTTGTTTGATGGCAATGATTCCGACAATATGAAGCTGTAGCCTCTCTTAGTTTATCTTTCAGAGAACCCAAGAGCCCTTAAAAACATAGCCAAGTGTTCTTTTCCTGTTGTGTGTAGAAGAGTAACACCAAAGCCTGGGTTACACAGGCCATTTTCCAGGACTAGTTTTTCCACCACTTTATCTCAGAGATAGAGAAATATTGCTTCTCTCTCGGAACAGAACTCATTCGTATGTGGGGGACTTACTTGTAGACCTTATTTATTATTGACATATTGTACATATATACAAACATGGAATTGAATCTGCAATTTTATTATTGAGAAGTCACTCATCCTCATTAACTTCACCTCAACAGCCTGCGGTGAAGTTTGAGAGCCTGCTGTCTATCTGGAAATACGCATTTGATCAGTTTTGTCTAGGTAAAGCAGATTGTTTCCCTACTGAGAGAAAACATTTTCTGCAGATACCTGTGCAATATTTACATGACTTATCTTAATCGGAAATGCCCTTTCCAATATGGTTGGTTCTTCTTGGCTCTGTTCTGGGAAGAAACATTCCTCAGGTAGGATCTTCCTCTGCCTTTTCCCAGACTCCCCTCCTGGTCTGGGCATATGTTCAGGTGAAAAGGACAATTGTTTAGTTTCTGTAAGTCTCCTATAGTTATTCAGCTCTTGAAATGCAAAACTCTCCTGTCATTTTCCCAGCCACCTAAACCTGCTAATCACTGCTTTCTAACTTGTGAGTTGGGTCTTCGTGGTATATCCCAAAGTTTTCATTTATCTGATCACATGACACCGATTTTCTCATGTTCCTTAGCTGAGTTTTTACTGCGGACATGGACGAGAGAGGAGGACAAATGGCTGGTGTGTATACACATGTATGTGTGTGCCAGTAGCTATGAAAATGACTCAGTGCAAAATTGTAAATGCTGTCAATCTTGCTTGCCTGAAATGTCTTACCCCTTTGTGGCATTTTCTGGGAACTAGATCCCTCGTTCCCCTTGGTTGTTTGGTTTTACCACATGATCACTGTCTCTAGGATAGCCCTCTTTGGATGACAGAGCTGCACACTTTTATAGATATACTTTTGCGTTTGTCTGTTTAGGAATTTTACTAACTGAAGCAGAACAGTAAGGAGATATTTGTACTAGGGAATTTCTTTCCTCAAACATGAAAATTTATTTGCATACGGTTGACTCAATGTGGATACGTGTTGTCTGAGAACAAAGATGTGGTCCAGGGTTTGAATGAACAGGAAGTCAAGTCTTCCATCCTCTCTGTTTCCTCTTGTATCCCAACAAGTTCATCAATGAAGTTCAATCTAACTAAAACTTTTACTGAGCCTATAGTTCTGTCCCCAAGGAGCTCAGTGTCAAAGGACTGGAAAAGACTAGGAAGCACTAGTATGAGCTACCCAGCAGGCATACAGAGACCTCCCCTAAGTGCAAAGAGTAGAAGGAAACTCCGCGCCATTTCCAGATTAGGTATTCAGGAGGAGAGGCAGCCAATTCTCTTCTTCACCTCCAAAGAATTGTGAGGACGTCAAGCACACAGGCTAGACAGAAGCATGAAGTTGAAAATTGCTCTCGGATGACACCAAAGTTAATATAACAGAGGAAAGACAGCACAGGTATGCATATCTGCCACCCAAGGAATTGTAAACCCTCATGAAAGTTTCATGGAGAGGGAGACTCTCGAGAGTTTGTATGTAAAAGCTCGGCATTTAAATACTTTCTATAGAAGAAAATGCAGTGCTAAAATGATTCTTCTCTGTGAAAAACATACTTCAAAAGTAAAATGCTAGGGCATATCAAAGATAGAAATAGAAGTCTGGATAATATTGAAGAACAGGGTCTATTCTTGAGATAATTTTGCAAAGTAGAGGCACCTGAAGAAGGTAGAAATCGTGGTAGTGGGTGTAGAGACAGAACAACAGTCATGGAGACAAGCAACTTACCACCGCTCTACATTAAAAAAGGAGGATAAGAGATAAAGAATTCAAGCCATAAACATTGACGGTGACTGAGAAATGTCAGCAGCAAAAGGGAGCCCCAACTAATTGTGTGGCAAAAGCCAACTGATAGATGCTCCCATGGAAGTGCCAGAATTTGTTGCCCTTTCTCATTCTCCCCCAGAGTTAACATCAAGTCTGCCTTTCCACCCATATCAGTCAGGGTCCAGTCAAGAGACAGAAGCACTCATGTTATTTTTATCAGGGCCAGCTCCATGGACAATGACCAATACACCTGTGCAGAGCCCCCTGCTCAAAAGCACTTGGACTTCAGTGCTCTGTTGTCACTACATTAAAATGCTTAATAATTTTATATTTGAATTTGTGTTTTATAAATGAAGTCCAAAGGGACAACAGAGCAAGTTCCAAGGACTTAGAGTATCAGCTCACACATGGTCCCACCTCCTGTTACCTCCCCAGACGGACTCCCATTCTGACTCCTCACTCTGCTGCCCCAGACCCTGACCAGCCTCTCTCTACCCAGCACCGCCCAGTGACTTTTCCCACCCTCCACTCCCAGCCTGGGCCTGGGCACAGGAGCCAAGAGGTCAGGGTTGCATACATGTATCCCACAGACTCAGGGAACAAGTTACGGTGGCAGCCATCCCCTCCCTAGGCTGGCGAGGCCTGTTTGCATGGAGTAAGCCTCTGACCCACCCCAATCTAGATACTGTGTTCCCAGTACTGAGGTTTAAAATTCCTTGAAGGCCACTCATCTGCCAGAGTGTGCCACATCTGTTCAAGGGCCAGAGAGAGGGGATGTCCAGGAGCCATCAGCCAGCCCTCTGTATGGCGGGGCTGGTCCTGGGCTCCTGTGAGTGTCTACATTCACCCTGAGTATCCCCAGGCCTGAAAGCCCTCCCTTAGCTGGCTCTCTGCCTAGAAATATCACCTCTTCCTCCTCCAGTCTTCCTGAGTGTCACTTGCATCAGTTCCTCTGGCCAGCTCAAGGCGCCCTCCAGGAATGAGCCACAAAATACAAATTGTGCAATGTTGGAGAGCCCATATTTTAATAAATGATCTGATATGTATAGTGAAAGTTGACATTGTACAATATAAAGATACATGGTAAAATTCATACTAACGTTTTCAAATTTGAATTGTATTTTTACTTAGAATGACATTAAATAGAATAAAAACAGCATGGGAAGTTGAGAAAGACAGAGAGAGACCAAAGAGGAAAGAAAAAAAAATTTGTATGTACTTTTTTTTCTTTTTTTTGGCTCAACACACTCTCTGAAAAAAGCTTCAAATCCAAGAGTTTTAATAAGTATAAATAATTGGAACTACTTTTACTCAACGACAGAGTTGGGATAGTTTTTCAACCTCTTTTATGATTATGTAATAGTTGTTCAGAACTTAAGAGATCCTGCATACTTATTAAGAATTACTACTATCAGAAACAAATATGTACTTTTAATGGCATTTTTAGCCTGCTTTTTGAACAAGGGGACCTGCATTTTCTTTCTGCACTAGTCCCCTGATTATGTAACTGGCCTTGATTTTAATAGAGAAAATTTAATATGAAGAATTGTTACCAAGGTATTAGAGAACTGAAAAGGCAACAAGGGAAATAAGACAAAAAAGGAAATAAGGTATGGAGGTAGCGACTGTGGGAGAGAGCTACCACCTTTATGGAGGGAGGAACACAGGGGAGAAGTTGAGATTATCAAAATGTAGCTTGGAGGAGAAGCCACACACAACAGAAACTCAGACCTCAGAAAAGTCAGCACTGCTCACCTGTTGCGGGACCTCATGACTGTTCAACACAACTTTCTGCAGTGGTGGAATGTTTTGTGCTCTCCACGTGAGCGGGCTGAACCCTTGAAATGTGCCTGAGAAACTGAATTTTAATTGTTTCTGATTTTAAGTTTACATTTCACATGTAGCTAGTTGCTACCATATTGGTTAACACAGTGCTAGAGCCTCTGAGTTCAGAGAAGAAATGCTGTGTCTCTGGGATGCAGACCTTGGAGGAAGATGCATTGGCCAACTAGTGCTGGTGGCCCTGGGGGCGGGTGGGGGGGGTGTGTGTTTTTGTGAGTGTTGAGAAAACTGGATAGTAAATCAACAGCTGCTACTGGAGTGAACAGCAGCTGCTGGGGTGAAGCAGCGTTGCTATGGCGATGCTGACACGCACAGGGAGTAACAGAAATGAAATCTCCTCCTCCTCTTGGAGTTTTCCAGTCTCCCTTTAGCGCCCTCTATTGGGAAGAGCCTGAGAGGGCAACAACTGGGAAAGCAGAAAGGAAGTGTGAATAAGATCACAAAGCAGAGCCTGGAAGGGTGGGCTGCTAACACACCAGCTCAGCATCTTCCATGGATTCTGACTTCTGGAACTTCTCTGATAAAACTCTGTTCCCTCTTCATGAATTCCTTCATGTACTCCTGCACCAGCCTCATCCCCAGCTCTGCATCTCCTCTCAGACTGCACCTGTTTCCAGTTGTGCCTTAATGGGCACTGACCTTGCTTAAATTTTAGATATGTCTCTGCTCAGTTCCCAGGATGTGACAAGGTGTGACAAGTAAAGAAAATGAAATAGCGACAAAACAATAGAAAAACGACTAAAACATGAATGAAGATCTTAGATGTAAAGGGGGAGGAAAGAAATAGTTGAGAGTTTAGCCTACAACTACGGAAACTTACTTTTCCATCTCTAACAGTATTTTCCTGAATAACCCAATCTTGATTCAGTACCCATAAATACAGTTTCTTGTAATTTTCAATACTGTAATTGCAGTTTACAACTCGAATATGTTCATTGCTAAAATGCACAAAGCAAAACAGAAGTTCCTTGGAAAATTTTTAAGTAATTGAAGAGCTAGCCCCAGAAACTAGGCCAATGTGATATTTTTTTTTTAACATTTTTTATTGGCGTATAGTTGCTTTACAAAGTTGTCAAAACTACAATGGGGTATCACCCCATATGGTATTGACAAACTATTTCCTACACTTGTGGAACTTGCAATATAGTAAGAAATTTAGAAATAAAAATAGAAAGGGATTTTAATTAGTAGAGACTTGACACTCTACAAAAGGCCAATATTTTAATTTGTCTGCCATCTTGCAGATTCAAAACTAGTCACTTGAAACAAACAAAAAAAAACCATGAGGAAGTCATGTACCTGAACTAAGAAATGCCTGCAACTGGCATTTTAACTTCGAAAATGTATTACTTCAACAGCATCTGCTTCTTAAAACCCTGTGAGATGATACTCAGGTTTGTTCTACTCCATGGTGTCAGTTCTCCTCTGAAACACATATCACTTCCTATCTTCAAAAGTCAACTATACGCACACATTACTTTCCTTTTCCAAAATGTGTCACACCACATGCTGCATCTCAAATGGTTAAATTAAACTCTGTTTCCTGTGTCAGACTGGAGAAGATAAGACAGTGCTCACTGGGAAAAAAAACTACCCTCCTGAGCCACATGTGTAACTTCTGTTGGTGTTGTGGGAACTGCACCAACATAGGAGATGAATCCAAGCCATGCCATTTCTTGAGACATTAGCTTTATTCTAATCCAGACATTCTACCGAGGGTCAAATATAGCAATCAATTTTTCAATGCATTTTTTCATGAAAGAATTCCTCAAAATAATATTTTATTACACCTTATTATTATTTCCAAAGATCTTATATAAATTAAAATCTAGGGTTATAAGTGAGATATCAATTAACATAAGAATCAATTTAATGGTAATTTAAATAGCTAACTGTTATAATTTTTGCATAATGAAGTGGCCTCTGGGCTTGAAGTCCTAATCATGTCTAATTAATTTAAAGGATGTTACTTTTTATTATCACTGAAATTTCTGACAGGTGATAAAACATTTAGGGTTGCCATCACAAACTTTTTACATCAGCTGTACTGTAATTTGGCAAGCTATACATCATCCCTCTGAAAATGACTATTTAGGGGAAAAAAAAACCTCAACTACATTTGTAAAGTTACAACATGAAACTGCTATTTTACCCATGTAAAGGAAAGCAATTCTATTCACTAAGTAATAAAAGAGTTGACATTTTATTTTCATGATCTCAGTAGTTATAATCAACCCTCATGGGAAATAATCAATTTCAAGTTTAGAAAATAATCTTCATAACCTCTTGAGTTTATATTGTACCTATATTGCCAAAAACATTAATATACTTTCCATTGTCAATATTCAAAAAAAAAAAAAGTCTTGCTCTTTTGAGGCTCAGGGAGCAAATAAATCTAACTGCAAACAGATTAGCTAAAGGGTGTGTCATTTCTTTACAATAGAACATTAAAATATTTACCTTTTAAATTAAAATATACTCAGTAATATAAAATACTTTGAAGAAAATTATTTTTCAAAGACTATGGCTTCTATGGTCATAGAAAAACCAAACCCAAGTCACACAAAGCAAATACATAAGTCTAAAGCAGATATAGGGTAACATATAATTCAAATAAAGATGGAAAGTGGAAGACTCCAGCCAGCATAATCCTAAGATCTGTACTACTGGACTGTTCTTTTAAAGGGGAAAGAAAATAATTATTTTAGAAATCCCTAAAAAAGATTTTATGTAAGATAAATAGTCAAAAAACACAGTGACGGCCTTCCTTGGCTGTCCAGTGGTTAAGACTCTGTGCTTCCACTGTAGGGGGCACAGGTTCCACTCCTGGTCGGGGAACTAAGATCCCACATGCCATGGGGATTGGCCAAAAAAAATCAACCAACCAAACAAACAAAAAACTGAAAAACAAAACAAAACAAAACAAAACAAAACAACACACATTGAGCACTAGAAAACTAAAACTAAACTAGAAAAATAGAATAAAGTGATTTAAAAAAAAAACAACAGCGTGAACAGTGAGTAGCTATAATCTGAAGGTCTGTCTGCTGGGCAGCACTTGTCAGGATGAGGGTAAAGGCTGGAGGAGGAGAGATAAAGAAAGCTGTGGATAAAGGCAGCATGGCAAAGTCATTGGGAACATGAACTTGGGCTCTGACTATGGGACCTTGGCAGGTTAGTCAACCTCTTTGTGTCCCTGCTTCTCTGTCTGTAAGAAGTAACTAATGATAGCACCTACTCAAGTGGTTGGTAGAAGAATTAAATAAATGTTTAAAGTAGTTGAGAAGAGTGTCAAGTACATAGTAAGTGCTTCATACATGTTTACTATAATAATATATCTTAGGTTAATCCTTTTACTGTAGCCTAAGAACTTCTGGAGCTCTCAGCTTGAGACCTGTAGTAAGAATACGCTCTAAAACTATAGAGACAACTCTTTTTTAACATCGGGGTCAAATATGATCTGTCAAGATTCAGTCTAAGTCTACTTTCATATTAGAAAGATAAAAGAAGTAACTTGTGATGGTAACAAAGCAAAAATCCTGGACTGCAAGTCACAAAGCTGCTGCTCTCTCTCCCACTTACTATTATTGTAAGCTTTAAGAGATACTAAAAAACAAACAAACAGGGTTTTAAAGTCAAAGTAGTTTGAATCCCATTGTCACCACTTGTGGTTATTTGACATTAGACAAGGTAATTACCTTTCTGATGTTCAGTTTCCTATTCCATAAAATGGGATGATAGTTCCTCATTTATACAGCTTTTGTGAATAATTCTCAACACAATATCCCAGGTAGCCACTACAATTCAACTGTATTTGTCAAGCTAAACAACTCCCCGACCAGGCCATGACCAGAACAGAGGGGACCAAAGTGGGGACTCAAAGTAGACAGTGGGGGTAAGACTAAAACCACATAGCTGGAAACCATCCTATCTCTCCTTCCCTGGGGCTTTATCCACATCCCTGTGACCTCCCAAACGCCTGAAGTTTGCGAGGTTGGGCACTGCACAACGTGACTGCTCAGCAGAAGGTGAAAGTAGGTACTAGAATCAGGACCAGGCTCATGACACAAAGTTACCAGGGCTCCTGTGGAGGAAGAACTCCCTCTTTCTAACCCACCAGAAAAGCTAATCGACTATCAGTGGTGCTGCCAAACCTGCATTAATTCAGGGCTGCAGTGTTTCCCATATAGAATATTGTTAATAGTCTCCTGAACCAGTGGATTTCACAAGTTACTACGTATAAATATTATCTTGGGAACTTAAAAAAATTCCAATGCCCAGGCCACACTCTAGACTGATTAACTCCGAATCTCCAGATGGGACCCAAGCGTGAGTATTTTTTTAAAGGTTTCTAGAGAATTGTTATGTGCAGACAAGTTTGAGAACCAGCATTCTAAATATTTTTTTGCCTCTAATTTAGTAACCCTGTGGCCCATTCTCATCATTATCCAAGAATAATGAAACTCACCTGCAAAATATTCTTTCCAACTCTTCCCATTGCCTACTACAGTGTTCTCAAAGTGTGGACTGCAGACCAAAAGAATAACTTACGGTGCTTATTAAAATACAGATTGCAGCCCCCTCATTTCAGAGTGGGGGATGAGAGTGATAATATCTATTTTCAATAGTCATAACAAATAATGTTCATGAATCTCAAATTTGAGAACCACTGACCTCCAGGACAAAGAGCAAGTCCTTTAGCATAGCAGAAAGGCATTCCATATTATGGTCCTTGCCTATTTTCCAGATTCCACTTTGCCGAATCTTCACCTTGCTCTCTTCCCAGCACCCCATGCTCCAACAATTCCAAATTTACTTCTCTATATGTTGGCCCTCCACCAAGAATAACTTTCAGTAAATCACTTAACCTCTCAGGGCTTGTTTCCTCATCTGTAAAATGGGGATTATACTATGCATCCTTGGGTCTGTTCGAAGATTAATTGAAATAATATATTTGAAAATGTCTAGCTCTGGGTCTGGTCCAAAGTTAATGCTTAATACTCATTCACTCACTAATTCTAGGACTTGTAAATTCAGAGTGTCTGGGCAGAGTTGTGCTTAAATAATGCTAAAAAAAGTATTGACTGCAGAGCCACTGCCTGAACCTAGAAATGACAATCCTACTACACTAGAGTAAGCATATTTGCAATATGAAAAAATGAGGGAGAGAAATTGCCATACTCTTAGGATTTCACAGGCCACCCATCAAATGTACTAAAAAATAAAATAATCCCTCAAAAAATGGGATGCCTGATCTCCTTAGCTCCAAGGCAGCTTATTCAAGAGTGAAGTTTTAAGAACTGAATAAATAAATGCCCATATTAAACACTAGGTTAAATTCAGTCCCTGGCCTTAAGGTCCTTGCAATCTAAAGGAAGCAGCCTACAAAGATGGACACATGCACAAGGAGGAATTTATAGTTGTTTTTAAAGCTGTTATTTTTCTCACTCAATCCAATAATTTTGCCTGATAAATGGAAGAAGGAAAAAATGGCAAAGGGAAATTTTCTCCTGGTCCCTACTGACGCCAGATATTTACTTAGTTTTCATCTGACGCTTGCTAACATTAATTTGTAATTCCATCCATTGTTTTATATGCTCCTAATAAATACCGAGTTTCTCACTACTAATAATGATGCTAGTGCTGATGCTGATGTGATGGCGGACAGTTCTGACCATTTCCTAGGTGCTGGACATTCAGCAAATGCTTTAAATATTGCTATATAATCTACAGAACATCAGTCAGAGATAGATTTTTTTCCATTTTTTTTCCAGATGAGAAAGGGAAATGAAGATAAGCTATTGGACTTGTCTTAGTTCTGTTATCCCTGCACGTCAAAGACCTGAAGTAATATCTCTTTATCTTCAAGCCCCAAGATTTTAATCACAACAAAATCAAAGTCACCTCTAGCAATGCTGGTTTATCTCCTTAACAGCAAAACAAGTTTAAGAAGAGGCAACCACTAATCAACATGAGTAAATTCCTTTCTTAACAAGTGGTGACCCCACATAGATCAGCCCACTAACTTGGCTGGGCATGGTAACTATGGCTCTGGTGTTGGAAGAATCCTAAAAGTCTTCCAAAAGCTCATCACAGTCTGGAAGAAATGCAGTTCCCATTACTCCTTTGGGTGTATTCTCATGTTTTGTTGGGATGTTGGTTTACAGCTGCTCAAGAAGAAGAGTTTGTTGCATCTTGTGGCAACTTAGTTTTTCCCTTGAAAGCTGATGAATGATTATATGTAGGATTTTAAAATTTTGCAGTCCCCTTTATAGCAAGAATATGGAATCTTGCTTATTTTGTCTTGTATTTTATACCGCTTTTCCCTAAGAAGCTCATCATCATAAGAATGGTCATAGAGCTGGGAGATTTTTTTCAAATAAATTAATTTCAAAGTATTTTGGGGAGTTCCCTGGTGGCACAGTGGTTAAGAATCCGCCTGCCAATGCAGGGGACATGGGTTAGAGCCCTGGTCCGGGAAGATCCCACATGCCACAGAGCAACTAAGCCCGTGAGCCACAACTACTGAACCTGTGCTCTAGAGCCTGCAAGCCACAACTACTGAGCCCGCATGCTGCAACTACTGAAGCCCGTGCACCTAGAAGCTCATGCTCCACAACAAGAGAACCTACCACAATAAGAAGCCCACGCACCACAACAGAGTAGCTCCCACTCGACAGAACTAGAGAAAGCCCACATGCAGCAACAAAATCCTAACACAGCCAATAGATAAATAAATAAAATTTATAAAACAAACAAAAACCCAAAGTATTTTGTTTACACATTTAAGGTTTGTTTACGTGTTTAAGGCACTGTGCTGGGAAGTAAAAAGTGACTATGATATGACATCTTAAGTAGGTTAAAATTTTGGTTAATAGCAGAGAAATAAATGTTTATAAAACTAACCATACCTAATGTGATAATTTTTATACTGATGCTTGAGACAATTTCCCATGTTACCAAAAAGAGAGCAATTATTTTTTCCCAGAGAAGGAATGTCTAAAATTATTTGTAATTACAAAGGAACACTTGTGGAACACACATAGAAGAAATAAAATTTGATTTTATTTTAAAATATTGGTATGATTTTGTCTTGTAAAGGCGGGAAAAAACATTCTAAGCAGAAAGAACAGGACACTTTAGGCTTGTTTTGACAGTGCAAGGGATAAGACTAGAAACAATGGTACGTATATGGGAATAGTAAGTGAATTGACAATACCATTACTCGCATTCAGAGGTTGATGGTTTCCACTTGGTAGGAATGTTGCTGTGAAAACACAAACATTAGATGTGTAATTACACCAGATGATTCAGTATATTTTCAAACCTGAAATTTATTAGTGTATGCTACACAAAGGAACACACAAAGTCACAAACTTAAAGGGAACACCCAACTTCATGACTCTTATTAGACCCATAACAAAACATAATAAATTAAACTTGCAGATTTCCCAAATTATCATGCTAAAAAATAACACATAAATTGTACCCTCAGGGATGTGACTTCCCTGGTCTCCTTATTATCCATTTCTTTAGGCAAAAGAAAAGAAATACCAGCAACAGAAAAAATTGAGAATTCCTCAATTAGAACCAGCTTATGTCAAAATAAATAAAACACAAAGGAAAAGGGAAAAGAATGATATAATACCATTCTCAGTCCCTCCTATCTGATTCTTTTAATTTCCTACCTGATTACTTTAAAGTTCACATAATATAAATTCAGACATTTTGTGTGTGGTCCTGTAATACACACCACACACGGGAAAAGTCTTTGCTTTCTTTGTTGTTATGCTACTTAGTAAAATGTCTACTTTCTCTTATCATTTGTAAGCTTATAATTACTTAAAGAAGCTACAGTCTTGATTTATTGTAAGGCTAATTACTGAACATAATAAAGTTTATATTATTTTAGCAAAGTAAAGATCTTGAGTCAATGAGCTTTTAACATGGACTGATGCTGGAGGAGCACATAGGAGAGGGTCCAGATGCCACCACCCTCCATCCATGTCAGAATGTCAACCTCTGTATACAGTTTTCACTATAATTTATAATCTAAATTCTATATTTTTGTAGAAGCCTTTTTAAACTACACATTTATAGTCCATCATTTTTAGTCATCCTTTTTTCCCACTTGTTCTAGAACTATGTGGCTTACTCAAAGTCACACGTATTTTTTTTTTTTTTTTGCCCCGCCATGCAGCACGTGAGATCTTAGTTCACTGACCAGGGACTGAATCTGTGCCCCCTACAGTGGAAGCACAGAGTCCTAACCACTGGACTGCCAGGGAATTCCCTATTTTTTATTTTTTGATCTTTAAAATATGAACTATTATATATGTAGGAATCCATTTAAGTTAGCAACTTTGTCTTTTCAGTATTGCCCTGATATTTAAAAACTATCCTTGTACTTAGTTCCTTCATGAAACCCCACTTAAATGATGCTAAAGGTATCAAAAGGGCAAAAAGTCCACAAGAGAAAAAGAATGGGAGAAATGATGATGTTGACAAAATGTATGAAACTGGGAAGCAAATAGACTCAGTATCTCTTAGAAGCTAAGTCTATGTTTGTAGAGGGTAGAGTAGTGCGAAGCCAAAAAATAAGCCAGTTCATGCCTCACAGTGCTGAAAAACAGGATTTAGAGACCCACTATATTTCAAGAAGATGTTGGTGGAACTACGAGGCAGACTGAAAGCATTTGAAACCATTAGAATCCTAGATACTTTCATCAATGCACCGAGCAGCATTGCCATTCACCTAGTCTTAGACAACTGGCTACAGATCTACTCTCTTAAACAAGAGGAAACATGGGCGCAGAAATTAGAGCTAAAGGAACAGTCATGGAAACAAAAGGCTAAGTGAATGTTTATATCTTGATACATGAGAACACTAGCCTCTTCTCCCTTTGGCCCTGGGAGAGACACTTTTAACCCTCAGGCAGAGGATTAGAGGATTCCTTTCTGAGGAAACCAATCTACCTAAGGGAAAAAACTTATAATAACTGCCCCATAACTTTATAATAAACTCACTGCCTGACACCTTCATATCTGGTTAGTGCCTTTTTGTGCTTCATACTTTAACATGGGCAGATATTGACTGATCACCAGAGTTTTGAGAAAGAGACAAAAACAAACAAATAAGGCAAGGAAAAAAAAAGGAAAGTAGAAGATTCAGAGACAAAAGAAGCAGAAGAAAACTTCAAAAGAAATAATTTAATAGTCTCAAAGATAAGGGAAGATACTGCATTCCTGAATCAAGAATAGGAAGTCTTATAAAAGAAACACTCAGAAATTCTGAAAGAGGTCTTTTAAATTTTAAAAAGGTGATATCAGAAATAAAATATTAATAGAAGAGTTGAAAGATAAAGTTGGAAAAATCTCCTAGAAAGTAGAATAAAAACCCAAAGAGATTTTAAAAAATAAGGAAGAAAAGATTTTTAAAAGAACATCTGAGTAATGAACGTTCAGAAAAAGCAGAAAAACAGGAGGGAAAAAATTATCAAAGAACAGAGAAAAGGATTTCCTAGAACTAAAGACTTTGAGCCACAATATTGTGAAATTTCAAGACACTAAGGATAAAGAGAACTTCTAAGCTTTTAGTAAGAAAAAACTTAAAAATAGTTTCTAATGTAAAAAAAATAATAGAAAAATATTAATTAAAATAACATCAGACATTTAATAGCAGCATTGACAACTAGAAGACAATGCAGAAATACTTTCCCAATTCTGAGGGAATGTTTTTGTATTCTAGCATTCTCTTTCCATCTAGATTCCCAATCCAGTATGAGGATAGAAGTAAAAAAATGTACAGAGGATAAAGATCTAAAATATGCACTACCTGCCACAGGCATCTTTCTTTGGGAAACTATTGGAGGATGTGCTCCACAAAAACAAGGGGGAAAAAGAACAGAGTTATATACAAGATAAGAAATGCACATATAGCATACTACATGTATGTAGTCATATATACATTATTTTATGTTATTATATATATATTATTGAGATATGTATTGTATATAATAACACTGAATATTGTGTTAACTGAAAATTTTATGTGAATGGAGTAAAGAGAGTTAAATCCTAAGCTCCTCTAGCAGGAAGTCTCAACTAACACTCAAAAAATCAAGAAATAGTCACGTTAGCATATTATTCAGAAAAATGGAGGAAATTCTGAAAGGAAGGATGGAGAAAAACAAAATTGGTGATATCTTGGCATAAAAATCAGAGTTAGCAGTGGTACTGCTATTTTCCATTAAAAGTTCTGCATAAAAATTTACAGCTTATTACCAATTTAAAAAATTATTTTAACAGTGAAAGTATAGAAAAAGGAACATCCTTAACCGCATGAAGGGATTTTACTAAAGATATGTTAAACATTTCTCTATATTCTTATTAACATTAAAGAAACTATGTTAGCTTTCTCTTTCCCTTTCCTTAACATTATACTGGAGTTTATATTCAATCATTAAATAGGAAAAAGAAATAATTGACACAGAGTTTGATAAGGAAGCGATACCCTTCCATCATTTATAAATCATGCTATACTTATATGCAGAAATGCAACAGAAACTTTAGGTAAATAATTGAAATAAATAATGGAGTGCATCAGTATTTCAGGATAAAATATCAGTATACTGAGGATTTTTCTGGTTCAGGGCCTTCATATTTGCTATTCCCTTAGCCAGGAAGAGTCTTCCTCCAAGATATTTGAACAACTTTCTTTCTCAACATATTCATGTTCTTTTCCTTTGTACCATTATTTTTATTCATAGTATTTATGAATACCCACAATACAAGACATCATTCCCCTTTGGACTATAAGCTAATATATATGAGAAGCTCTCACATATTTGTACAAAATGTATAAGGATATTATTGTGGCATTATTTTAAATAGTATAAACTTGGAAATAACTTAGTTGTCCATTCATGGGTTAACTAATAATTAAATCTTTTAATATTAGTGTGTTAAATTATTATTCAATGATTAGGTAACTGACATTACTCAACAGAAATCTCAAAACCATAATACTGAGTAGCAAATAGCATAGCATAATGTATGATATGACACGAATGATGTAAATTTAAAAACATACACAGAGTCAGCTCAATGGAATGTATTCGTGGTAAAGGCTAACATCATGTCCTCTGGTGATGGGGAGGGAAGGGGCCTTAAGAGCAGAGTATGAAGGACTTCAACATTGTCTCTGATGTTTTTGTTCCTAAAGATGTTCTGAATCAAATATGACTAAATGTTAATGTTTATTCACTTTGTGTGGCATGTACACAGGTGTTATGTATTATCCGTGCACCTATTTGTTTGGCTTGGATTTTGTTTCATTTACAGAGTTTTTTGATTTGTTTGTTTTTTGCCTTCAAAATTTAAAGAAAAAAGTGGAATAACAAAGACAGAGCCCTAATCTCAAGAACAAGAGTAGAAAAAAAGTACACAAGGCGAAGAAGATGGACATTAAAAAGCAGAACTGGTTTGGCAGATAAAAACCAACAGAGACCTGGAGTAAGATACGAATGTTCAAGAACCATTTCGAGACAATTTCTGCTACAATTACAACTCCCTTGTAATTAGCAGAATCTTATCACTTTATCTCAATCCATCAAAACGTGGCAGAATGGGATGCTCTGGACCCTTAGTTTTTAGGAATTGACCTTGAGATTCTGAACAGAGGGCACACTATAAAAAGTAAAATGCAATTATAAATTGTTTCATGACTAAAAGCATGGGCTTCATAGGCCCAAAGCCCACAGAATGAATCTAAGCTATGCCCCTTCATGGCTGAGCAATGTTGAGATGGCTCTTGCCCTCTCTAAAACTCTGTTTCATCATGTAATAATAATGTTAGTATTGGAGCTCATCATCTTCCTTTTATTATATGGGGATAATAATATTTTCCACTCTACAGTATTATTGTGAAAATTAAATTCGATCATGCTTTTAAAACATTTAGCACAATGCCTTGCTCAAAGGTCATAGCTCAATAACAGCAGCTATTGTTATTATTTCACTGCGTTTAGTGAAACCATTGTCCTTTCTTCTTTGACTATAGCATGTTTGATTTTCATGTAATCTGAGGATGTGACATTAAGCAGGCAGGGTTACTGGAAATATCTTTTGGTGATTTAAATACACCATTGATTTGTATATGCTCATTTGCACATGTGTGTAAGTAGTGGATAGGAATGCCTGCCCAGAATTCCTGTTCCTAGGAATATTGCTTCATAATCACAAATGTCCAATCAATCCACAAGGTCACAGAAGGAGCTGCCCTGTTGGAAAAAGATGGCCTACCCTGTGACCCACCCAGCAGACTGCACTCCGTGGCTACAGCTGACTGGCTAATCAAAGCAGAATAAGGCAGAGTGTGGAGGAGAGAGGAATGAAGCAGAAACTCATATAACAGAGAAAGAACCCACATAAGATTGGCTTCAAGTTCCTGGCTTCAATTCATATATTAGGTTCAGCTGCAGTCTCAGGTTTGAGTTCTACCTGAAACCCCAAATTCCTTACATTAATTCATGTTTTTGCTTATTCAACTTGAGTTGAGTTTCTGTTACTTATCACCCCAAAAGTTCTGGTTGATATAATGCGAATACAACACAAACAAATATAGCTACTTTCCCACTTACCTATGACTGGCAAGTAGTAAAGAGATTTTATTCTTCAGTCAGATTGGTAAAACTATATAATTTGTTTGCAAAGCTATATCATACACACATCTCATCAACTGGAAAATAATCACCACAAAAATCTGAAGGTTGGGAGCTTTAGAAGATTCAGAAAATTAACCTAGTGAGGCATATGTCTGCAGACCTTCACCTCACCCAACTCTGTTTATTTAGACTTCATGAAGGCACTTATATAAAATAAGACAGATTTCTTCTAGGTTGAAAAAAGGTAACAGAGAAATGACACGACTTGGCCTAAATACAGTTAAATAACACAAGGAGACAGAATGCAAATGAATATATTTTGTGTGTGGAATAGATATGCTGCTAATTGCGTTCACTTATTATCATAGAAATGACATGTTTTCAGCTTCAGTTATATGCCGCCACAGTTAATAATTGAAACACAAACACATGAAACAGTAATTTAGTGGCAGACTTTGTAATTACAAAAGTATAGTAAGGGTTTGTTTTGTAAACATATGTGAAACTTCTTTGTACATGGTGTAATTAACGTGAACATAGAAATATAAGAAAACCTTAAAGAAGAAATTCAGCAGTAGTCTAACTAAAGCAGTGGTCAAAATAAACCCGCACGAAGCTTCTTGGGGCCAAAGGTTTTCAAAAGCTCTTTCTTGGGACATAAACTGTTTAAAGCTCTTAGAAATAGAAGGTATGCTTTGAAATATACAAGTAACATTTATTTTAGAAATAAAAGCTACGATTCTATATTGTGAGCAGTGCTAGAGTTGTTTTTTAGATTCTTTAATGCAGGGGTCCCCAACCCATTAGGAACCAGGCCTCACAGCAGGAGGTGAGCAGCTCGTGACTGAGCAAAGCTTCATCTGCAGCTCCCCATCGCTCAGGTTACCATCCATGGAAAAATTGTCTTCCACGAAACTGGTCCCTGGTGCTAAAAAGGTTGGGGACCACTGCTTTAATGGATTGGCAATGGAAGATAGTGGCTCAGTCAGACCCTGGTTTTAAATTCTTGCTCTGCCATTAACTATTTGATCATGAGAAAGGTCTTCGTTGTCTATAAGCCTTGGTTTCCTCATCTATAAAGCAAAGATAGGTGACTAGAGGATTTATTTAAATAATATGTATCTTTTAAAAACCAGTTACATTGGCTCCCACAAATATATTAGGTACTGAATAAATAATTATTACGGGCCATAGTTATTCCTTCTGGATACCTATATTTGCAGGACAGAGGAAATAGATTGTTTGGCATAACTAATTTATAATTGTAATATATTTTGGTACTACATCCAGATGATTTTCTTTGTCCTTGAGAATTCAAATAGTCAAGGGGCACAGACTGTAAAATGTTACTCTACTAGGCTCCATGCTAAGCATCTTTCAGACCATCTCACTGAATTGTAAAAACAACTGTACCAAATAAGCTTTATCTTTCCCCATTTTGTAGACTAAAAAATAAGATTCAGAAACACTAGATATCTTACCCATAATCAAACATAGTAACTCATGAAGCTGGAACTTGAAACCAAGTAAGCCAAAACCCAAACAATTATGAAAATTGATTCTATCCTTTATATGCTAGCTTTAATCACTTCAATAGCTTGTTCATGTGCCAGATCATTCAAAAATATAGATTTATTCTCATATAAAATAATATGATCTGGAATAATGATATTTGCCCTAAAAATAATGATTAAAAAAAAGACAAAAAGAGAGAGATTCAAGGGAATTATAGGAATTTGAATACGAAAAAAAGTAGAATTTAGTATTTGGGGTTGCCTCCTCTGTGGCGCAAAGAATATGGCCTCCAATTTCTAAACAACAAGCCTAAGTAAGCTCTACAGCATCCAGATTTATAGTTAAGAACATAGAGGATGGGATGTAATTCAGGTAGGCCAGCAATTCACTGGTCTGCCCTCACAAAGATTTAGACTCGTTGCTGTCCCTGGTCCAGCTCTGTGATCCCTAAAAAAACAGCCTCAAAAACAACATGTGAATCAAGATAACCCCAGCCTGGGAACCATAAGTGGGTTATCTCATCATAAGAACACAGAGAATAGGAAAACCGTCAAGAAAGGAAGATGATTTTTCAGCTAATCCAAGTAGAGCACATTATTATTTTTTGACGGAGATGAATATTTAGCAAAGGAATATTTGGGGAACCTGAAAAACCCTTCATTTTCTTTGGTGGGCACATGCACACGTCTTAATGCAAAAAGCACAGAAATCCCTCTCTCCCAGCTCTCCATTTCTGAACATGCTCAACAAAGGGTGCACTCAAATGAAACATCAGTTAGCTTTTTCTTTCATTGGGAATGTGCTTATTAACTGTTGTTCAAATAGTTTGTAGACATAACAGCCCCGGGGTGAATGTGGCTTTGTATTTACAAGGTAGTCATTTGTTGTTATTTATAGTTCTTTTAATTTTCACCTTTTTACATTTAAATTTTCTTCCAAAGGTTATGATTAAAATAGGCACTACTTAAGAGAGGAAAAACTCCCTTTAATGTGCATTTTTTTCACAAAGATTTTCAAGCTTCAGAAAGAGTCTAGGGGTGCCCAATTTGTTCCTTTGTCAATTTTATGGACATTTATAATTTGTTTTCCGAGGAAAACAATCATGGTGTCATTATGCAAAACTATGACAGATCCTCTTTTAGCAGAGGTCATCATTCTAAACAGATGTTCTTCCTTTCATCTGTTAGTTAAATTGCTCCAAATAAGAGAAGTAAAAGGAATTAACATTTATTTAAAGTATTAACGGTACAAGACTCTTCTGCTGGCTAATAGATGTTCATTTTCATATGTAATTCTCAAACTACTAATGTCAGTATTATTATCGGTTGCTGCATAGCAGAATGGTTAAGCGGATAACTTTGCTGTTGCACACATTTGAGCTTGCTTTTGAACTTTATGATTTAGCAGCTGTATAACCTTGAACAAATTACTTAAACTCTGTATCTCAAATTCATTTCCTTATTTTTAAACATATAGAAAATACTAGTATACATGGTAAAAGCTTACTATAAAAATTAAATGATGGAATGTAGGCAGAACTCTTAACACAGTGCCTAATATCCTTACTGTTACTACTTTTTACTTCTCAGAGGGACAAAGCGAGGCATAAGATTCCACCCAGCAAGTAAGGGACAGTGTTATTTGAAACTTGGTCTTTTTTACTCCAAAAATTAATGCTTTTTACACTACACTGCAATAGCGTAAGTGGTGACCAAATAAGATTTTGTGAAATGTGATAGAGAAGAAAAATATTTTTCAGACTAGGGAGATGAAACTGGGTCTTTCTTCTAGAAATTACCATGCCAAGTGCACAATAGTCTCATCAGGATAAACACCAAGAATTTATTCATATAGTCATGGCTCTAAAAACAATTGAGTACCCCCCAAAAGGCCCATACCACTTATGGAAGCCCTCTCTGAAGAGTCAAGAACAGAACTAACAGTCCCCACAAAGGCTCCCGCAAAACACTCATCCCATTTTAATGAAGAGAAAATATCTCATCCTTTATCAACTCAGTATCAGTCATGGGAATGACTGATGGTAGTCAATACTCCTGCAATATGCCAACATGCCGAAAAAGGGTCTTAAAAATATCAATCTTAATGGAGAAACCAAACCCGGTAAAGACAGTATTGTCCCTCTGTGCACAATCCATGTCAACGTAACTGTCATGTGTCTCCTTCAGCTCTTCTCAGCCATTATTAGGGCCAAAAAGCATCCAGCAAGAAGAACTGCAATTAGACCAGTGGGAATTAACAGAAGCATGGAAAGCCTAATGTTGCCTATTAATGGCTAAAGAAAAAGAAAATTTAATTTTTAGAATTGAAATACAGACATTTAGGTCTTCCCTGGTAGCACAGTGGTTAAGAATCCGCCTGCCAATTCAGGGGACATGGGTTCTATCCCTGGGCTGGGAAGATCCCACATGCCGCAGAGCAACTAAGCCTGTGGGCCACAGCTACTGAACCTGTGCTCTAGAGCCTGCAAGCCACAACTACTGAGCCTGCATGCCACAACCACTGAAGCCCGCATGCCTGAAGCCCGTGCTCCACAACAAGAGAAGCCACTGCAATGAGAAGCCTATGCACCACAAGGAAGAGTAACCCCCGCTTGCCACAACGAGAGAAAGCCCATGTGCAGCAACAAAAGCCCAATGCAGCCAATAAGTAAATAAATAAACTTATAAATAATAAAATAAATCTTAAAAAAAAGAAATACAGACATTTAGAAACCAATCATGTTAGAAATCATCTGACTATTATTTAAGATGAGAACTGGACCAACCCCATCCCAGCTCGACCTTCAGCATTCAACATAGGTCCACACACACAAACAGCACCCTCTACTGTCCAGCAACACTGTGAAAAGAGCATTGGTCACATTTCTGAAGTCACAAATCATTTACATTTTTCAAGTGAAAAACTTTTTGTCAAACAATGAAATTTGATGATATATGTAGACAAATAGCAATGAAGCAAAATTGTTGTCAGTTGGCAACTAACAACACATTCGAAAGAGAGAGGTTTCAAAATGAGGAGGAGGGAAGTTAAGGGTGAGGGGAGCTGTGGTAGCCAAGCTCCAGGATTACCCCCAATGATCCCTGTCTCCTGGTGTTTACATCCTCATGTCATCTCCTCACACATTGTACCGGGGGGTCTGCGTGATCCATACACCGGGTTATAAATGGCACTGGCTTCATTTTCTTTGTGACCTCCCTCTATCATTCTCTCCTTCTCTCTCTCCCTCTCTCTCACGTGCGTGCACACACACACATGTAAATACACAGACACACACACTCATCCTCCCCACCCCCTCACCACTGGCTCTTAGGAAAGCCATGTGTGGGCAGCCCTGTGGAGGATCCCACACGGTGAAGAGCTGAAGCCTCGTGCCAAGAGCCACATGAATGAGTTGGGAAGGAGACCTTCCAACCCCAGTCAAGCCTTCAGATGACTGCAGCCCCCACAGACCACTTAACTGCAACCTCATGAGACACTCTGAGCCAGAAGTAGGAGGCTAAGACTCTCCCAGAAACTGTGTGAGTTAATAAGCTGTTAAGGAGATCCTCCAAGCTGTTAAGGTTGGGGGTAATTTGTTACATAACAACAATTGACTAATACAAGAGAGGAAAGGTAGGGGAGCAAGGTGAGGAGATACAGTATCAGGATAATCAGGTTAAGTCTGGAGAACATGAGAATTATTTAAGTTTCCCTTTTCATTTTTATACTTTTTTACTTGGGTTTTGCCAACCTCCCTGTCTCCACATTATCTATTCTGATCTAAATGACAATATATGTACTGAGTGCTTTCAGACACAGCCTCTCATTACACCGAGACAAGCAACGGTAAAGAATAATGATAAGAATGTTACTTACCCGAGGGAAGAGATTTGAGAAGTGTGTGCTCATGCTTGCATGTATGTATACACACACACTTATACTCACACATACGCATATATGCAGGCATGTGTGTGTGTTCTTCTCAAGTTTACAAACGTAAGATAAAATTAGTTTCACAACACAAAGCCTTACTGTAAATTGCTCCATAGAACCTAGCAAATTTTAATTGAGCCCAGTTAGAAGTCCCTGCTTAAACATACATTTCGTCTCTGTGAAATGTAAATTTCTTAAATGATTTGAATGTGGGAAAATAAAGAGATGATAATAAGGCGGTGTATGTAGATGGTCAGCTAGAGAGTCATCTTTCCTTAAGGATGAAAAGCCATGAGAACCATGGGCTTGAAGTCTTGAGTCTTGGGCATCAAATCTCAATTACCATCACTACAGTCTTTGGGCTAGCAGTGTACTCATGGTGCAAATGTGCATGTTAAATAAAGTAATCATAAAGAGTCCAAGTCAAGGGTCTATGAATTTTTATGAAGGAGAGGAAAGTAAGGCAACAATATGGAAAATTAAGAAGGAAAATGTAAATATTCCTTATACCTCTGGAAGAAAATTTAATATCTATTGAGGAAAGAAATCCCCCCGTCCCTTTAATGGACTATCTATGGTATAAGAAACAAGGCTACTACTCTTTTCATCTCCTCACTAAGGTGTTTGGTTTAGGGCTTCTCTGTGTGCTCAGCCACCCAATGTCCTATGGTGAATACATAAGAAGTGTAAGGCAAGTTTCCTTTACTCAAGGAAACCTTGATCTCATTTGGAGATCAAGCCTGGAGCCACACCTCCAGGAAATAATCAGAGAACATACCAGATGGTAAATAATTTATTGCCTTAATTCAATAGAAAAGGAGGTCATTGTTAGATCAGTGGTGACAGTATCCTAGAGAAAGGTAACTCAGGTAGCCTCTGAAAAATGAGTTGAACTTGGAAGGGAAAAGGGGAGAGAGGTTATTTCAGGTTAACGTACCTTCACACTACCTTACATTCCTGTCTCTGAGAGACAAAGTCTGTGTGGAGGCAAGATGGTCAAGTTCTTCCGTCGCTTTCTAGAGAGGTGTTAGAGCATCTTCTGAATTGTCAAGCACTGCATCTGATGGCTCTTTACCCCATGGCTTTCCATCGTTCCTGCTTCATCTTTATTTTTATTCCACTCTTTCATTGTTATTAATATTACTACTACTAATAATAGCACCCACCCCCATGTATTATTCACCTACAATATGCTCTGTATGTTTGTTTCATTTTATTCCCCCAAATTCCTATGACGTAAGTTTCTTTATCCTCATTTCACAGATGAGAAAACTGAGATACAAAATCATTAAATAATTTGCCCCAAGTTACACAATCAGTACGTTCACATTATTGTCTGATTCCATAACTCATGCCCTTTCCTCTATGTTAAAACACTTCCCGGTCTTAAGATTTGTTTAACTCTGTCCACTCTCTCTCTCCCAGTCTTCTGTTTCCATCACCAGTCCTGCAGAGCACAAACAAGGAAAAACACAGACTACATAGTAGAGAGGGTTTGAGCAGGGAGACAAACTCTTGCTCAAAACCATCAGAGTTGCTGGCATTAAAATGGCAGCCAGAATAGAAGCCGGTTAGAATGAAATAAAGGAGGGAACCTATCTCCAGGTTTTAAGGTGGAGTTGGAAACAGATATCAGCCTCAGATTTCCTCACAATGGATAATTACAAGAGGGAAATGCTGGCGGAGATGCCAGGGGCCAGAAGACTTTCACCTTCGCCCATGGGGTCCTGGCTCTTCATAGGAGTGAAAGCCGAAAAAAGGCATCTGTGTCAGACACGCTGCATCCTCAGGGATGTGAATGGGGCAGCCTTCCGTAATTGGGATTTCCTTAAAAATATTGAACATTTTTCACTATTAAACACTATCTTCAAAATCCTAGGGCAATGTTCCAAGAGCTTTGATTCACCCTGAAATGATTTGGTTCTCAGAATGTTTCAATTTCTGGATTTAGCAACCCTGAGCTGTGGTGCAGAAAAATATATTTTGAAAAATCCTTGAAGCTAAGGGCTCAGAAGAGCCAAGTAGCCAGCTAGAAATTACAGAATATTTCATTTCATTTTCTGTTTCAGCATCAGGATTTCTGCATGATGGGTATCCAAACAAATATCAGACCAAAAAAAAATTTTACAAATTAGATATTAGGATTTGACCTTTTATCGTATTTATCATTTTTAACAGAAAATGAAGATGCCGCTGCTGTGTGCTATTTCCCCGTTCCTGTGTGATCTATATGATCTGCATTCTCATTGTGCTTATAAGCCAGTCTGGAGCAGTCCCTGGCACATACCAAATGCTCCGTAAACGTTAGTTGTCATTTTTATTATTAAAATAAGGAAATACTTTTATAATCTTTCCTTGCATCAAAGAAACATATATTTGGCTCTAAGAAATGAAGAAATCTGATTTTGAAGAAATCTGATTTGGGGGGTCAGTTTTTAGTTCTATAACTGGCAAATGGGGTAGACCTTTTTCACTGATTCAAATTCCTCTTTTTCACTTTGCCATCAATTTATTATGATTGTGGTAATATCTCTAACAGTTACTAAAACAGCTCTCTTTAAAGGTATCAAAAACTTACTACCTGCAAAATCCACTATGCTATAGAATATAGTACTGAGTCATAGAATATAGGTATTAGAAAATGTCCCATTCGAGCTTCCCTCTCATTTCACTCACAGATAATAAAGATCCATCACTACCATACCACCACCATCTGATTGGTCTGAAATCTCTACTGGTTTTGCCTCAATTCACTTTCTTCAATCTATCTCCTCCTTTCAACCATCACTTCCTCAGCCCTAGCTGGAATTCTCATTAATTCTCACCCAAACTATTAAAGTTGTTGCCTAACCTATACCCAGGCTCTTTCCTTTTCAATACATCTTGAGTATTGCCACCGACATTATTTTCTGAAACGGATCAAACCAATGCCACTCCTTTGCTGGAAAAGCTTCCATTAGGTCTCTTCCACATGCTCCATAATGTTGCACCTGCTCAGCCTGTTATTTAAGTTCCTTTACAAGACAGTCTTTACTCACATTTGTAGATTGAACTCTATCTACAGCAATTTTTCTAACTGTTCTTAGAAATTGACCTTACTTGCTTATCTTAATATCTAGGTTTTGGTTGGTTGGTTGGTTGGTTGGTTGGTTGGTTTTAATTTGTTAGGAAACACTTGTCCTCTCTCCCCAATTCCCCTCCACCCTTTCAGTGTGTGTTAGTTTAGTTTTAATTCCAACCCTTGCTCTTGCAAGACATCTTCCCAAATTTACTCTCTCTCTCTCTTTCTCTCTCCCTCTCTTTCTCCCTCCTTCCCTCCCTGCCTTCCTCCCTCATTCTCTCTCTTGCTCTCTCCCTCCCTTAAGTCTCATAGCACTTCATTTATTACTACAATGTCTTAGTTTCTAGAATAATGCTAAGTATACTTGAATCTGGGATGATCACATTATGATTGCCTGGAAGGGAAGAACCACAATGCATTCATTTCACAGCACTCAATGTTGTATCTAGAACTGCCTATGAGTAGATACCTAATAAATGCTTAAAGAATTGAAATAACCTTATACCATTGTAGCTGAAAGTCAAAAATTACTGTGTGATACAGATCTCCGTTACCACAGTTAAGTTTCATTGCATCAGGTAAACTGTCGTCTCTTCATTGCTTGAATTCCCAGCATCGAGCACAAAACTTACCAAATAATAGACCTTCAAACAATTGTTGAACAAATGACTGATGGAATGAAAAAAACAAATGAATAACTAAAGTGGGAAACTAAAATGAATCATTGAATAATTTTAAGTAAACATGAATTGTCTCAATTGCATAGTTGAATGTACCTCCTGAATCAGGATTCAATAATTTTCCCAAAAAGTCTAATTAAGAAAACGATGCTAAAAGGAGTACTCAGAGTGGTTGTTTGTGCTGGTAATCACACTGGAAAATCCTGAACATCAATTGGCAACTCAACAAATGAAGCAATGAGGTGTATTGTGGTCTTTCCTAGGTAGTTGAAGCCTGGGTTTCTCAGGAAACAAAGGCATGTATCAGGGGGCCAGTTTCAGAAACCAATATTTGGCATCACTTTGCTGAAGGAAGAAGAAGCTCATCCAGACATTCTCCTGAGAAAGAAGACCTTTGAGGATAAGTTGAGAGCAAGAATAGAGTATGCAGCCATTTCAATGCACCATATATACACCTTCTGGCATCCTTCCCCAAAGCACCTAGTGTACTGTTCATCACAGAGAGAGAGAGAGAGGAAAAAAATGCTGCTGATTATTTGCCTAGCCCAGTCCTATGTGGCCAAGAAAGGTGGGTAGCCATTGGAAAGGATTCAAAAATGTCATTCACTGCCTGAAACTGTAGGACTGATTCCCTTGAGAAACACAGATGTTCAGTCCACAGCTGCCCACATTTTACCATGGGGAAGGTATGAATCACTTATCACATTTCTTTTGTTTCTTCCCATTTTTTGCAGCCATTTCAGTCCACACAAATGTTTAAGATTTGGAAGATTAGCAGATATTTCAAAAAGTTACTCCCTTGGTGCCATTCACTTTGGATGCAACTTTGGCAGGAAAGTTTTGAGACAGAAAAAATTTAAGAAAATCATCAAAAAGACATGTCAGTGTGGAATGAATGAAAAAAACTGAAATATTATTAGGAAAACATTTTATCATCATTCTTTTGCACACATAGTCGCTAATATAATACATCATGTAGCTCCCTAAATTAATATTTTATCTTCCCTCATTTTTCAACTACTTGAAAGTAGTAAGTATATGCATGGGTTGGTGCACCATGCCTAAGAGTGAGTAGTTAAATGCGCTTTCTCTAATTCCTCACCATTCAATATTCCAAACAACATTTTATTTAATTTCCCCCTGACAGTAAAGAGTTTGTTTCCTACTCTTTCCTCCTTTTTCTTGCCTTTTTAAAACAGAGCTGCAGCTAAAGTAAGAGGATGATAATAGTCCTGCCAAGTAGTAATACCGCACATGGTCAAGGTCACAGTCATGAATAAATCTTCAACTTAACATACTCACTATTAATATTTATTGATGATAAATAAAGTCAATGAGCTGAGCTAGAAATGCCCCATCACATCCAGCAGATTCCCAAACAAACCTGTCATTTCTTCCTAGGACGTTTCCTTCTTTCTTTATCCTTTCACATGGCTGTTTCCTGGAAAGATTTTTTCCTTTCCTCAAATCAAAATTTTGTCTTTTAGAAATCAGGCAACAGAAGGACTGAGGAGTATTTTAATTTTGATCTGCCCAATTTTATATCCAGATGAGATATACTCAGCTACAGAATTTTGAGATTCTTTGCCTCTCTAAATGAGATGCTAGCTTAGATTACACCTCCAGGGATTTTTCTTTTCTGCTGTCATATTACCGAGACGGATGGTCACTCTAGCAACCAGGGCATATTCACCAGAGAGAAAGATCAATGCGATCCAGAGAAATCTGGGGAAACTTAACGCTTCGTGAAAGAGATAGGATCCAAACCAGATCTGGAGGATAAAATTGGGAGTAACAGGATCTGGTGGTTCAGGTAAGAGTAAGACATGGTGAGGCTGGGTTTCCCAGTGCGGTTTAAGATGGACAGATATGGGAAGATGCCAGGCAGGAGAGTAAGAGCACAAAGATAAAACCATTTACAACAGGGATAGCAAAGTAGATTTCACCTTTTCTGTCAACTCAAATCAGTTCAAATAGCTGCCAAGAGCCAATATCTGGTCTCAATAATGAACTGTGTGCTGTAATCATTTAGCAACGTCGGCGGTGCTTATGGGAAGGGAACACAGCAAGCCACCTGCTACTTACAACATTTGTCATCCATATTGGATGGCTCTATTGAGGTAACCAGGCTTTAATACCCTGGTAAGAATAATCTTAAAAAAAAATAAACGATTTCATATAAGCCTTTCGTTGATTTTATTTGATTATTAAAGGCAAGAATTAGTCAAAGGTATACTTTTGGTAGATAGGAAAGAATCCCTTAACAACAGCCTACACAAAATGACCCACATCGTACTAGAAAAGTTAAACTCTCTTGTAGAACATTCCTAAAAGAAGATGAAAAAGTTTTTGGGAGAGAGGGCACAGACTGGCATACTATGTTAAAATATTAATGTTGATAAACATTCATTTGTTTAGATTTAATATAAAGCATAGAAAATAGATGGTAGAAATACCAAGGAAGCTGTGCCCCTAAGGTAAAATGCCGTTTTATAGTTATGAAAATTTAATTTGACTGCTTTCCCAATAATTGCTCATACTTGTAGCAGCAGCATGCCAGCAAGATAACGGTCAATCCAACGGACATCACCCTGCAAACGCTCTTTAAAAGCCTGCACCGTGTTTCCTGGTGGGAAAATGGCAATGCTTCCAATTGTTAAAAGATGCCCAGTTGAAAAGCAGAACAAGAAACTGGACAGTAGGAAATCTTTGTATATTGCCAGTTTCCTCCCTCTCTCAAATTAAATTCCTGTTGGGAGCTGGAACTATTTTTTTTCTTCCTGAAAATGGAAAATCTGTCACATCATAAACCAAACTGTGACGCAGAGAAAGTGTGAGTGTCTCTTCTTAAAATTCTGTTTGTGGTCCAGAAAAATTAGGATATGTTACACATATGGGCTGGGCAAATATTTCTTTCATAGGTGAGTCAAGGACGGCAATAGGTCCCTCAACGTATGAAAAATTTCCCTGGATCCTGGTTGAAGAACAGCAACAGACACCTTCCTCTCCGTCTCTGTCGCCCTCCCAGCCTCTTCTAATTCCTCTCTTCCTTTTGTTCTCTTCCTCGTTCCCTATTTCCCACACTCTTCATGACCGTTGAGAAAAACGCCATTAATAACTGGTACAAAGAATCGTGCTCGGTGCATGGAGATAAACCGAGGATGACAAAATATCAACTTCCTGCTGCTCAATTGAAAGCCCTATCTGTACAACTGGTAATTACTTTTAATTTAATTAGGACTCCTGGTATTGTTTCTATCTCATAGATTACGTTATAACATGTAATGCGTTAAAGCAACAAGACAAATTGAGGTGAGAAAACACAGAAAATATTACCTTTTTTATCTATAAATAATACCACAGTTTAACTCCTCAAAAAGCCCTCAAGTAGCTTTACTATGGGCTAATTATTATTTTCCATTTTCCTTTGGCTTGAGTAAGCAAAAATCTTATATAATCTAATGAAAAACTACGTCTTGTGAGTCTTTGAAAAGAATTTCTTGAACTCTACACTTTCTCCTTTCCTCTCTCAGGCAGAACAAATAAATGATTTATGCTGTTGCCTGCTAAAACGCAATTCACATGGCTGGAAAGAACAGTTCTTGGTGCTGGAGGGAGACCATGACTTTGACTCTTAAATGTGGGGGTGTGAGAGTGGCTTTGGAAAGGCAGAAACACACTGTGAGAAAGACCAGGAAGCCTAGTTGAGATCTCTGCTGACTCAAAGGACTATGAGGGATCCATTTCCCATTTCTTTGTGAAAGACATACATTCTGAGTTTCTATATGGAATTCACAAATTGTGAACTACCACATGACCTCAAATGACCCTCTAAATAGCTAAATTGTACAATAAGGAGTGTTAATTAGGACTCCGAAGATTCTTCTTTCCAAAGTGCTAAACTACAGAACAAGCAGTGAAGTGAGGTGAGTGAGGCAGACAGACAGAAACACAGAGACACAGAGCGGCTGAGAGAGAAAACATGGAGGCACCAATGCAAGGAGACAGATGCCTCAGTTGGAAGACGATTCCCCTCAGTTGGAAGACGATCCCCCACAGTGAGCTTGCAATTGCTGTCCAATTAAATGAAAAAATCTGAATGAACGGCAAGGTAAAATATGATTGTAAACTCCTCTAAGAATATATTGTCTTTTCATCTTGTAAATTAGAGACGGAGATTTATAAGGTAGATTTACTGGCTTAGCAAAAACTTACCCGCAAATTTCATAGCACACAAAAAACAAACAGACCTTCCCATCAAAACATTGCCCTTTACTAAAATCAGAAGTACCTGATCACAGATAATTTTAGAATCCAAAGGCCTTAAATATCATCTTGTACAATAACCCCACTCTATATATGGTAAAACAAAGTTCTCAGAAAGGCAACTAGGATACATATCCCAGCAAGGCAGAAATACCCTGAGGACCACATTCTCATTTTCAGCACAGAGGGTTTTTTTCCCTATACAACATTGTCATTATGCGTTGTAGTAAATACCATTCAAACTAGTGAACTCCAGAGGCTCAACAAAAGTTACACAAAATTCAATAATATCTATTTTTAGTCCTAATTTTCCTACTATTCCAAGAGATAGAATTTAAGTTCACCTGGATGGCTGAGTGGATTATCATAGTGTCTCAGTTTCTAGAACAGTGCCTCTGGCAACCTCGTACTCACAGTCTGGTACAGAAGGGACAGCTGTTGTCCTATTTGCAGCCCAAGAAAACAGCACTGGCAGCCAGTTCCTGCAAGACAGAAGACTTTTGGTGAAATGGCAGTGTTCTCTTGCAAAAATAGCAAACCATCATCTGGATAAATTCAGGAAAGCTTATAACTTCTGCCAAAGTGAAACCGTGCATTGCTGATGGAAAGTCAATAATGAGTTGGGATAGAAATCTAGATAAAGGTCAATTTAAATTTAAAGAAGATATGGAGAGTGTTGGTCATTCAGAATTGGAAACAATTCCCTAGGCAAGCCATGACATGTCTTTCCTAAAACATTCAAATAATTCTTGTTAAATAGACAACTGTAAAATGGTATCTTTGAAAGTACAATAATATTTTCAAATAAAGCCACATAGCTATACACATACTTCTGGGCAAAGTTATGTACCATTTTAACAAGAGGTAGGATGGGAAGTGGGAGGAAAGGTAATGGATAGGAGTGAGGTTGGGGCTCTGTCATATTATAAATAAATATTGCTTTTGACGTGTATCATAGTATATCGATGCCCTACAGATCTAGGAATAAAATAAATACAGGGTATGCCCCCATGGAGCAAACAGCCAGGCAGCAAAGTTGAGTAAGTAATGCTGGGCAGGGGCAGTGGGGGCAGGGGGATAATGATTAATTTTAAAAATTGTTGCCATAACTGAGAAAGGAGAGTCTCATAGAATATGATTCTAATAAAATCCCACAAAGCTTTATGGAACTAGAACATAATGTTGAAATACATCCTAATTTCTTCCTGTGAGATTGTGTACAAGTCATGCTAAGAATGAAAATGAAACTCTCATAAGTTTCTTGCCAGTAGTTGGGAAGTCAGTGAGCTTTTCACCTCTCATGCACTAGGAAAAGAGGGAAATAAGATTTCCCACCAAGAAATCAAGAGTGACATCAACTACAGAGCAAAGCAGAGATGCGTAAAGTCATTCCAAAGAGAAAAATTGATTCACAAGTTGGCAAGACTGGACTGTGTCCTGCTTGAATAAACAAAAATATCTGAAAAATAAAATATCAACTAATAAAGATTCAGTCAGCCAAGAACACATACAGAAGGAGAATCAGAGAGCAAACATTGGCTGTGCCTACTCTAGCACTGTCCAAAAGAAAGACGTTTTGGATGTCAGTGTGTCCTCTCCTGATGGGATGGAAGACCATCTTGAGCATCAGGATGAGTGCACGGAGTTAAAGATCAAAAGATTCAACAGATTTCAGGTCCCAGTAGCAGTAAACTGCTTACCGTGAAATGGGTGCATCAGAATGTCTTTTCTTGAGTTTTTTAAAGTTCAGTTTATCTAACACTATACCTTCTTCATCTTATTTTTCTATGGTCACTAAGTTACCTTCTGATACACATTAGGTATGTCTGGAGGGATAAAATATCTTGATATACCAAATCAAGTTTTCCCATTTGTGTGACCATTTTATTTCTTCTATTCTCTCCTTGTTCCTTATTGATCTGCTTTCTGTATGAGTGTAGGAACTGCAGGAAAGCTGGACCTATGATGGGAAAATGTGGAAAGGGAAAGACAGTTTGATACACTAAAAATTGTATTTGATGGCTGTAGTCCAATCCTGCCCATATATCTTCACAATAATTTATATTGCTCAAGAGCCTACCATGGTTCCCTATCACCTAATATAGGTGATTAGAATCTTAGTTCTGAAAAACACTTGTAATCATCTAGCAAGAACCCACCAGTCTACGGAGAAAGAAAATGAGGCATGAAGTGAAATCCTTTGTCTAAAACAAAACTCTGCTCAATGTAGAAATACAGATCAGTGTTCTTTCAGCACTGGGTACTGCTGCCTCCAAAGCCTGTTTTCTGGAGAAGAACTTGAGCCACAGTTGTGACAGATGGGAGGGTCCTAAAGAGGAGTCTTTGTGTGAGGTTATAGAGGTTGACTCTGGCTACCAAGTCAGAAGAAAGCATTGATCTTTTCTTCAGCAAACCAAAGATGCCTCTTTCTCGGGATATGTCCAGTCCAAGAAGATGCCCCTCTGATGACAGCCCTTCACTGCAATCTGCATTCATTGGATCAGTCAACTCCAGAGACTGAGTTGGAACTTTACTAAGGAGCCCCTACTCTGACTCAGGCAGGTGAAGCATGACATCTGAAGGTGACCAGTGTATTGCAGAGATAGGGACTGATGGATGCATATGTTGAGAGAGGCTCAGCATCTTTATGGGAAAAATTAGGATCTGGAGGAAAAAATTAATCTGTGGCTTAAGCAAACATTCTAATAAACATGCTACCTGGGACCACTGCCAACCTTCACTTAATGGAGAAGGAATAGGATGAACTCAAAAGTATCACCAACAAGATAAAATGAAGGCCCCTAAGGAGATTCACTATAAGAAACCCACCAACCAAAGGAGGAGGATGTGGCTGAGGCTTTTAAACCAAATTAATAGATTGGTCTTGGGAGAGAGTATCATATAATAGAGCCATAGTGCGTTGCTATTCATGGATTGGCTTTAGGAAGATGACACACTCTAATGAAAACCAAATTTTCAAGCCAGAGGAATATTCAGGAATATATTGTAGATTTACCACAAAAGGACAGCAGTCTGTATGCAGAACTTCCAGGAATATCTGTAGGTGATGTTAAACATTTCAGTTCTGTCTGCACATGTGAACTGAAATGCATATGTCCCAGATTCACTCTTCATTGGGTGAATACTGTTGAGAAAAAACTGCTGGCATTCTCTATTACAAAGAATGACATTGCGTTACGTTGATGCTTCATTGTGGCACAGTTCTAAAAAGCCCTGTAGTGGGGAATGTGGGATCCCTAGCATTGCTGGGCCTCTGCACCTCAGGCCACTCTCTTCTTCCTTCAAAGAATACTCACTCCCCTAATCCACAGCTTCTTCCTCTGACCACAGCTTCTCAACAGAAAGCACCAACTTTCCTGGTAATCCTTATACTTTGTCTGCTATTCACTGGTCTATATTATTTCTTCTTGTTTTTTATTAAATGTAGTTAAATGAAAAAATAAGTTACCCTTACCATTGAATCAGTATCACCATGTTAAATCCAAATTATCTTACTAAGACTTCAGTCTCAAATTCAAGAATGTCTATAGTTATCTCACTACTTGAATCATGTTTATTTTCTATTCCTCTAACCTATCTCATTATCTTCTGAAAAAAGCTGTGATCTAAAGAAATGACCTTTTTTCTCTTTCCACTACAAATCAAAACCACTTCTGAGAGTGGCCTTCTTATATGTAGATGGTGCTCCAGTTCACTAGAGTATCCGGATTTCTAATGAATTACACCCTATTTGCTTCTCTTATTTGTATTACCAGCCAGGCCTCAGGGGCATTTGAGTTTGTGGTCCTTGGTCTCTTAGAGGAATGATTTTTCAAGCTGGGCTCCTTGGAAAGTTTAGCTGATGGACACATTGTCACCTTTACTAGAAAAAAAAAATGACTCAGAATGGTTGCTTTGCTCAAAACTGTCTTATGTGAAGGGAAAGGTGGTTGTTTCTGTTTTAAAAGCCCTATTGAATAATCTATTCTATTTAGGTTAGCAAGGGCAAATAATAACAATAATGAAGTTAATAATAATAAAACAACAATAGTTAATACCTGCGCATCACTTATTTTGTGCAAGATCATGTTCTATGTGTTTTTCTTAAGTTGTTTAATCCTCATGAAACTCATATGAAGTAGAAACTATAATTGTCCACATTTTACACATGAAGAAACTATACATGTTACTGCAATTAAGAGCACTAGCCCATCCTCAAATCAATGTGATACACCACATTAACAAAACAAAGGATAAAAATCATACAATCATTTCAATAAATGCAGAAAAGGCATCTGACAAAATTCAACATCCATTTATAATAAAAGTCTCAACAAAATGGGTATAGAGAGAACATACCTTAACACAACAAACGCCATATATGACAAGTTCACAGCTAACATCATATGCAATGATGAAAAGCTGAAAGCTTTTCCTTAAGATCAGGAACAAGACCAGGATGCCCTTTTGCCACTTTTACTTAACATAGTGTTGGAAGTCCTAGACGGAGCTATTAAGGAAGAAAAAGAAATGAAAACATCCAAATTGGAAAGGAAGAAGTAAGTCTGTCACTATTTGTGGATGACATGATTTTACATGCAGAAAATCCTTAAAACTTCACGGAAAAGTTATTAGAACTAATAAATAAATTCATTAAAGTTGCAGGGTCCAAAATCAATCTATAAAAACTGGTTGCATTTATTTTTTACCATTTTTTAAAATGAAGTACAGGTAATTCACAACATTGAATTAGTTTCAGGTGTACAGCAAAGTGATTCAGCTATATATATGTGTGTGTCTATCTATCTATCTATCTATCTATCTATCTATCTATCTATCTATGTATAAAACTTTTTCAGATTCTTTTCAATTATAGATTATTACAAGATATTAAATATAGTTCCCTGTGCTATACGGTAGGTCCTTGTTTATCTATTTTATATATAGCAGTGTGAAGCTGGTTGTGATCCTATACAATAACAAAGAACTATCAAGAAGAAAAATTAAGACAACAATCCCATTTACAATTACATCAAAAAAAGTAAATACCTGGGATTAAGTTTAACCAAGAAGGTGAAAGATCTGTACACTGAAAACTATAAGACATTGATGAACAAAACTGAAAAATACACAAACAAATGGAAGATATTCCATGCTCATAGATTTGAAGAATTAATATTGTTAAAATGTCCATACTATCCATACTATCCAAGTAATCTAGAAACTCAGTGCAATCTCTATCAAAATTTCAATAGCACTTTTCACAGAAGTAGAAAAAACAATCTTAAAAACTTTATGGAACCACAAATGACCCCAAATAGTAAAAGCACTCTTGAGAAAGAATCTTGAGGGAAAAAAAAGCATACAAAGCTATAGTAACCAAAACAGCATGGTACTGGCATAAAAGCAGACACATAGGTCAATGAAACAGAAGAGAGAGCCCAGAAATAAATACATATATGGCCAACTAATTTATGACAAAGGAGGCAAGAATGTACAAGAGAGAAAGAACAGTCTCTTCAATAAATGGAGCTGGGAAAACTGGACAGTTGCATGCAAAAGAATGAAACTAGACCATTATCTTACACCATACACTAAAATTAACTCAATATGGATTAAGGACTTGAATGTAAGACCTGAAATTATAAAATTCCTAGAAGAAAACCTAGGTGTGAAGCTACTTGACATTGGTCTTGGTAATGATTTTTTAAAATCTGATTCCAAAAACAAAGGCAAAAAAAGCAAAAATAAATAAGTGGTACTATATCAAAATAAAAACCTTTGACAGAGCAAAGGAAACCATCAACACAATGAAAATGCAACCTACTCACTGAGACAACATATTTGCAAATCATATATCCAATAAGGGGCTAATCTCCAAAATATATAAAGAACTCAGACAACTCAACAGCAAAAAAAAAAAAAAAAAAAAAAATCTCATAAAAAATGGGCAGAGGATCTGAATAGGCAATTTTCCAAGGAAGACATGCAGATGGCCGACAGGCACATGAAAAGATGCTCAAGATCACCAGTCATCAGGGAAATGCAAATCAAAATCACAGTGAGATATCTCCTCACACCTGTTAGAATTGGCCATTATCAAAAAGACAACAAATAACAAGTGTTGGCAAGGGTGTGGAGAAAAGAGAACCCTCATGCACCGTTGGTGAGAATGTAAATTGGTACAGTCACTATGGAAAGAAGTATGGAGGTTTCTCAAAAAATTAAAAATAGAACTACTATATGATCCAGCATTTCCATTTCTGAGTATTTTTGGAAGAAAATGAAAACACTAATTTGTAAAGATATATGCACCCTAATGTTCATTGCAGCAACATTTACAATAGCCATGATATGGAAACAACCTAAGTGTCCATCCATGGGTGAAAAGGTGAAGAAGATGTGGTATATATAAAGACAATAGAATGCCACTTAACCATTAAAAAAATGAAATCTTACCATTTGTGACAACCTGGATGGACCTTGAGGGTATCATGCTAATTGAAATGTCAGACAGAAAAAGACAAATACCTAATGAATTAACTTATGTGTGGAATCTGAAAGACAAAATGAATGAACTAAACCAAATCTTCTTTATCTTTGTTTTGTAGACTCTGTACTCTATAGCTAGATTTGTCTTTCAGTACTGCAGAGGAGAGACCAATTCCTGAAGTAGGTCCCTACCCATGTCACTTCATAAATTTAAAGGATCATTCTCAGCTTATCCTCGTGATTAACAAGGATTATTTATTTCTACCCAGGAGAGATAGTCCTGGGAAAGGAGCAAGCCTTTGGGGCCAGAGAGAGCAAAAGCACCAGAAAGAGGGTGACAAACAGCCTATGTCACAATTTTCCAGAACTCCTTGAGAATCTTGCCTTATTCATCTCTATATGTGCTTAAAATAATGCCTCAGTAATGTTTTATGCTCAATTAAAAAAAAATAAATAAAATTGGCCAGTAGCATTATCTTCTCACATGAAGGAGAATGTATTTCCTTCCAAAGAGAATCTTATACTATTTATCCTCTTTTTTTAAAAAATACATTTCAATTTGTAAATTGGAAAAATGCACAGTATCTTAGAGTCTTTTGATTATTTGCTTTTAATGAAAATGAAATGTAAACAAAACCAAACCAAAGGGGGAAGGGACCTTTAAATCATATGGAAAATATATTTTTCTTTTATTCTTTCAATACAGAGATGAATAGAGCATTATTCCTGTCCTTCAGAAACACACAGTCTAATAATGAAGGGGGAAAAAATTAAAAGCAGCCACAACATTAAATATTTTGTACCTTAATTGAGTTGCCCATCATCTCTCACCAGCCAAATAGGAATAATGAGAACTGCTTTACTGAGTGGTTGCCAGCATTAAGGAAAATTACAGATTTGAAAATGTATGTACCTGGCACACAGTAGGTACTCAGAAAATGGATTTTAAATACATTTGTAAAGGTCAAGTGTTTTCTACAATGTGATTCACCAGGGGCAATGCTAGAAGTTAAAAAAGAAATAGGGGTATTTCCAAGTATGTCTTCGAAATTTAACTAGGAAGCTTCTCTTGAATATTCATATTGTCACCTTGTTTATTACAGCTTTCACTAGTCATGAAGTAGTCATGAGATTAGAAATGCACTGCCTTGTCTTAATTCTCTGGAACAGGTTTCATAAATGTAGAGACATATTACTTGGATAATTCTGCTGCCTCACATTTCTACAAGTACATTTATAAAACTTAATTAGGAACAATATATACAGTTTGGCAGGTAGTTACTGAAACAGCTCTATAGTTTTGTGAAATATATTAGATTTGGTACACAAATAATGTAATCATTTAATGGGTCAATTTCAATTACACTCTTCTACTTGGCACCCTGGAAATCGATTTCTTTAACGTAGGGACATTAGTCTTTTTCATATTCCTACATATATTTCAGTCCCATGAATGGAACTGAAACTAAATTTAATAAATCTTTTCTTCATTTTCAGCCAAATGTCCTCCATTTGATGGATATTAATGACAAAGCAGCTTATAGCTCTCACAAATGTTAAAAACTTAGGACAAAATACTTTGTTGCATGTTCACAACATTTTGAAAGGACTTTGAGATCCTTTGTAATACAGTTTGGAGGATGAATCAGCCGCCAACCTATCAAATATTGTGATAACATATCTCAGAGGAGGACCACATAAGCCCGTAAGCGTTACTCATGTTGATTTATGAAATGAGAGCCACATGGGCCACAGCGGGCAGTTTTCATCCTGTTGCAGTGCCCACCCCTCTGGGTGTGGCAGAGTGTTGCTAATGGATACGTGCACAACCGCACAGAGGGTCTTTGGTACAGGGACAAAGACAGCTGTGAGCAAGAGAGAGAGGTTTTATTTTTTTCCATTCAATTTCAACTTTTTCAAAACCAAGACACTATGCTTTCTTTCCTGCCATTTGGGGTGGGCCTTTGGATACAAGTGTAATAGCTTAAAAACAGGCTACTTCATGGGCTAAATATGTGCAGCTTATATAAGTTCCGCCGAGGGGCCACGTTCCCAGTCACCTTTTGCAGAACACACAGGGAAAGATGCATTACTCAAGGTTCCACATGTAACAAAAGAGAAGAAAACAATTGTTTACTTCGGCTTTTCTTTTTATGTTTCATCTGTATGAATGTGTGTGTAAGAAAAAGAAAGACTGTTTTTCCTCTCAGTCATACTCTGACATTGGAGGTAAATGTTCATGAAAGAGGCTTGGTCCAACCCCAGGAAATCATTTGGGGGTAATTACCACTTGGCACTAAAGCGACATTTAACAAGCTTGCCTTTTTCTACTGAGAGATGAAATAGTCAAGCATGGCTTTCATTGAATGCCAAACTGGACTTTCCTTATTCAGGCAGGTTTTTTACGTCGGTCTTGGTTCAGATTAGTTGGGGTGGCAATTCAGGAGATAAGAAAGGAGACTTGGTAATTTAAAAGAGTAGAGAATGTTAATTCGACAATCCCAAACTGTTATTTTGCATACTTGCTGTGCTTGCCATTATATGGGAATGCCTGCCTTCTCTGAAGACGGCTAAATACAACACTGAAAGTAAGAAAATTAACACATATCAGTTAACTACATGTATTGGTGTTTATATATATCACACACACACACACAAATACACGCACATACATCTCCTTTCTTACATGCGTACTGTTCACTAATTTGAATCCTTGGGTGTTTAGACAATTGGGTTTTTCCCCCCAAAATTAGCCTTTCAGGACACTTCTTTTGTTGTTTTGGAGTGTCCTCTTAGGATCGATTGTAATAAAATAAAAGTTGAGTTGAGCATGTGAAAAAAGAGCAGGGAATCCTTAAACATAGCAGGAAAAAGAAGACAGAAGCCAAGAACATAGAGAGGGAGAGTAGATGGAAACCTGCAAAGGAAGGAGAGCTGATGGGAGGTGGCTGGGAGAGAGCTAGCCAAGGTTATATAGTTTCAAATGGACATAAAACTCCAAAGAAATCCTGGAGCTGTGTTTTTCAGCAATTTCAGTCATGACGATGACGGGAGCTGCACCTCTGTAATGTCCAGTATTCAAAATCAGATGCAGTTTAACAAGGACAATACAGCCCTTTGCTTGATATTTATTTACCAGGGAGAGGCTTCATAAACAACCAGGAACAATGTGTAACAAAGAAAGATCTGTGCTTATGTAAGCGCACATGCTTGTGTCTATGAGGAAATTGTTGTATCCTAGAGATTTCCTTCTTTGCATCCGCAGCACCCCTCCCTTCCTATCCACTGGACTCCCAGCCAGATATGTGCCTTTTCCTTTTCCTGCTCTTTGAAAAATGATGTTTGGGCAACATAGCTAGTCAGTAACCATTAATGGGTTAAGAGGGTTGGAAACTCATTTGATTTCATAGTTGACTGTTTGCATGACTACAGGTTAAGCTGTGATTAGATTTCCATTTACAGCTCCCTCATTTTCAGGCATTTAAAAATAACTCAGCCCTAAAAGTTCCCTCTAAATTGACTGAACTGGAGCTTGCCAATGAGTCATAGATAACCCTCAACCTCAAAAACACAAACAAAAAAGCAATACCAAAGTTGGGGGAGGGGAGTGTATCAACCCAAAGCGAATTTTTTTTTTTAAAGCATTCTTATTCTGAAAAAAAAAGAATCATTTTGGGAAGGCAAGCTAATAAATTTATATCACTTCTGTATAACTGTTTTTAAGTCATTTTGCAAGGACCCCCCAAAAAGGTAAAACATTCAACTTCTGCACTTGCAAAAGACTTAACACACACACACACACACACACACACACACACACACACACACAGAGGTGCGTCTGTCTGCATATAAATAGATAAGAATTCAATGGCCTCTTGAATGTTGTGTAAGACATATTCGAAGTCAAAATGGGTGTTTTGTGATGGTCTGGTCTCTGAGGAAAATCCAAATAAGTTTACAAGACCTGATAAAATATCCTTTTTTTCCCTCCTTTTTCAGCCTTAAATTCAAGGTTATTCAGGACTCTTGCCAATTTGCCAATTCACAGCTGTAGAATTACCTAAGAGCACAAGTTTTTTCAAAGCATTCAGAAAGTGACGTGGAAGTTCAGCAGGAGACGCCTGCTGGTGGCATCTCCTTAGACCTCCAGTACAATGCAGCTATTTTTCTTTCTACTCGGGCTGCTTAGAGAAGGAACTGGTCTCTTGACCCATCCTATGACTTCCAGATTCCAATTTCCTAAAACACTACAGCCTCTTTTTATCGCATTTGAAAGATTTAAAGTATTACTTTTCCTCATGCCAAGGAACACAATGGTGCTTTCAATAAAATCTAAGAACAATGTGAGCCACTACTGTTTACAGGCATATTTTTTACATATACTGGTATTTCTGTCATTTGGGAAGGTCATTTGGTAAGTAATTTTCCTTTGTAACGGAGGAGTTCATCCTTACCAAAAATAAGATGAATAAGCCAGGGAATAGTAGAAAAAATAAGATATGGATTAAGTCTGGTAAAACTTTATTAACTGGGCTTACACTAATGCATAACTTGTGATATTGTGTCCTGGGCTAGACTATAGATTAAGAAAAATCTTGCTATGCAAATTGAAAAAGAAACCAGGACTGGGCTGGTGGTGAGGGGTTAGTGGAGTAGGAGACATATTAAGCCTACTTATGAAACTTATGATATCATAAAGCCTCTAAAAGCAGCATTCTTCAAAAACAGTTGTTACCCGTCCCACACTGGCATATGCTTTGGAATCTATTGAAACAAGGGAAGGTGCTGCCTTCAAGGAGGTAGGACCCAGCTGATTCTGGTATAGCATGGATACAAATGGTTCTGATATTCAGATACAGGCAAAACCAACATAGGTGCTGGTTTAAAGGTAGCTATGGTAGAAGTTAGTTTGGGTACTGAATAAGAAACAGTAATATGGGATTTAAATGTATATAATATATACCATTAAATATATGTACATATATGCCTGTGTACATACGCTCACACACACAGACATGAAGTGAATACCCTCAAAGCTATCTAGCAGCTGTAAAAAGTATTAGGTGCTTCCCTGCAGCTGTGGCTTCCCTCAGAGTACAAATAAACCATGCTCACTTTCAGGAGATGCTGCATTTGATCAACTCTTAGTCCAATAAGAACTAAAAACTCATTATAGAAAATAATTCACTTTATAAAAATGTCTGCCTGGTGACTGGTTTCGTCTAACCCTATATATTGACCAAAGAGTAGCATGTCATAGTCAGTAAAATGTGACAGTAAAGGTTCATAGATTCCTTCCAACCTCTCCCAGGTCACTGGTGATTGTTTACATGTAAATCTGAAGACAAGTGTGTCTTACTAAAGAAAGGATCCACCTGCTTTTTTTTTCTTTTTCTTTTTAGAGGTACTGATATTTTTTTAAAGCTCTTTATTGGAATATAATTGCTTTACACTCTTGTACCAGCTTTTGAGGTACACCAAAGTGAATCAGCTGTATTTACACATATATCCCCATATCCCCTCCCTCCCGCGACTCCCTCCCACCCTCCCTGTCCTGGCTCTCTAAGGCATCACCCGTCATCGAGTTGATCTCCCTTTGTTATACAGCAACTTCCCACTGGCTATCTATTTGACAGTTGGTAGTGTATATATGTCTATGCTACTCTCTCACTTCGTCCCAGCTTCCCCTTCGCCCCCCACCCCCCCAACCCCATGTTCTCCAGTCCATTCTCTGCACCTGCATCCCTATTCTTGCCCTATCACTCCACCTGCTTATTTTTACAGTTACACACATCAGGTTCCTTTTCATTTTTAGGTCTAACATTTTAGGCTGCCCAGTTTAACATGTGAAAATATTACTGTGATTACATACTTTATTTCAATGTTTTTTGATACTTTTCCTTAGGTACTATTAATATTATTGCATTATTTAGGCCTCTAACCTTAAAAATTAAACAAACTTCTAACATTCCCATTTTAAAAAATCTCATTCAATCTATACAGCTAACTAGATTAGAAACTCATTGTAAGAAGAGTGACAGCTACAATTTCTTAAACTCTTACATTGTGCCAGTGCAAGAACTTGATAAATTAATCCCAGTTTTATGCCCACTTCATAGATGAGGATGCTAAAGCTCAGAAAACTTTGATGTTCACATTCAAATAACTAGTCATTGACAAGTCCAATGTAAAAGCGCAGATCTGCAACACTCCAGAGGCCATGTTCTTCCCATTGTGACAATTCAGTCACTGTCTTCAAATCACTTCCACTTCTCTTCCTAAAGTGGGGAAAGGTTTGACTTCATAGCTCATTGTCTGTCATCACCTTTTGATAATCCAGGACTTTTTTTCCAATTTCTAAATTATCCATGCCTTTTATTGATCTTTCTCTTCCATACTGTTTGCTTTTTATTTATTCAATGGCTTATTAGTAAGTTTCCTGGGCCGTGAAATAGAGAAAGACTGAAGTTGGAAATCAGTGACTATTCTTATTCAAAATTCTAAAGCAATTCTAATGTAGAAGAAGGATGAAGGTAAGGTCTGAAGCGAGCTCTGAGTGTTACTTGTTCATTCCTGCCCTTGGTTCCTCCTAAGATAAAGAAACACTACTGCCATGTGTAGCTATTCATTTTATTTAGCCCAAATACACACACACAGAAACAGACACACACAGACCCACACAGACACACACACACACACACCCCATGTACTATGTGTTAGGCATTATTCTAAGAGCTTTACAAATATTAACTTATTTAATCCTCATAACAACCCCATATGGTAGGTAACTATTATTACTCTCATTTTACACATGCAGAAACTAAACTCGGAAAAGAATAGGTGGCTTGCCCCATGTTACACAGCCATTAGCTGGCAGTCCTGGAATTCACATGCAGGCATTCTGGTTCCAGCATCAGACTAGCGTTTAACTCAGGCAGAAAACTCTTGGTTGCTAATTCACTGACATCACCTCCTTCTCAGGGTATGTAATTCATGGACCCTCTTGTCTTTGCACTGAGAGTCCATGGGGATGATGTTTTCACCCCCGTCACAGTAATACATTTTGAGTAACATATTTACCTCATGTCTGCTGTTGTTAGAAAGTGGAAAACCACACCAAAAATAATGTCATTTGCTCAGGTGTGCTCATGCCTTTCTTATGACATGCTGCCTAAGAGTAGAGAAACATGCCTGTTTGCCTACTCACAGCTTTACCACATTTTTTTCTGGCTTTAATATTTCTTCACTGTGCTCATGAAAATTCAGGATTAGAGCTTCATCACTGGATGGAGTTTGTCTTGCTCATCTTTTATTTCTAGTACCCAGCACAGTTCTTGGCTCATAGTAGAAGCTCAATAAATATTGGTTTGAAATAATGAACAAAATTATGTGAAAACCCAAGAAAGGTTATCATTCTTAAACCCACTCTTCTTGTTTTTCACATGAAATGAATTAATATCTCTCAGTTACTCATCAGAAATTAAATTCTATAATGTTTAATGAATCAGAAGGTATATCACATCTTGCCAAACTCCTGTACCATTTTTCCCTGTCCCTGAAATTTTCTTCATTATTGCTGACATTTTACCTATGATAATATTCTCAACAAAGAAAATAGAATAGCCAAGCTGCTGTTAATAGCTTTTGAAGTGAATCAATTTATTGTCATAGCAACCAAAATTTACAAAACAGATCAATTAAAAAAAAAGATTTAAATTCAAAGTAGGAAGTGAATGTTCCTAGAAAAAAAAGAGATAAACTATTCCATTTTTTAAAATGTTATGACGATAAGCCTTTCTCTGCCTCTGACAAATTTTCCAAGGTAAAGAATATAACCTACCCAGAGTCAAAATTGCATACAGGACTTGAGGAAAAGTAAAGAAACAATAATGATACCCAAGTTCCAGCAAATTGGTAGATGCAGATCCCTGCCCCGCGCCTATGCCCACTTCACTCGCGTTCATCCTTTAGCTCACAAATCGTCCTACAAGTTCCAGATAAGCCCTCCCTAGCCTCTACGGGGGAGAGCCCCTTGTGAAAGACTGAGCATGTCTTTGGTTTATATCAATTATTTTGTCATCAAACACTTACTTTTTGTGATTACTTGATTAATGATTTGTCCTCTAGAATGCTTTTTATGAGCTCAGCAACTGGGTCTGTCCTCATTCTCGTTGTGTACCCAGAGATTATCACGGGATCTAAAGTATAGAAAGTACTCAAGAAATACGCAGCAATATTTGTACAGCATATGCAGTAAGAACTTGGTGGATTTTTTTTTTTTAATTTTTGGCTGCGTTGGGTCTTTGTTGCTGTGCGTGGGCTTTCTCCAGTTGTGGCAATTGGGGGTTACTCTTCGTTGCAGTGCATGGGCTTCTCAGTGTGGTGGCTTCTCTTGCTGTGGAGCATGGTCTCTAGGCACACGGGCTTCAGTAGCTGTGGTGCATGGGCTCAGTAGTTGTGGCACACGGGCTTAGTTGCTCTGCAGCACGTGGGATCTTCCTGAACCAGGGATCAAACCTGTGTCCCCTGCATTGGCAGGCGGATTTTTAACCACTGTACCACCAGGGAAGTCCAAGAACTTGGTGGAGTTTTTTTCTCATGTTTCCTTAAAATTAGAACCACAGAGGGCAAAATGTTAAAGGGCATGTCTATAGAGGTGATTCCACAACAAGCTGAGGTGCTATGGTCCAGTTACATAGCCTCACGTGTAGGCTGGGAAGCTTTATCCCAGAATGGAATTTAGATTCTTGAAGGTGATATTACCACTCAGCTGGCCTTTTAATAAGAACCGATGGCCTCACTACGCTCCTGAAAGCAGTCCATACACAAGAGATTCCCATGCATGACACCCTCCAATTGGCCTGTACCAGAGCATGAATAATTCTATTGACTACTCCACTTTTCTCTCCCACTTAAGAAAGGCTTTTGAAACTAAGTGAGTGTGAGTGAACTTATTATGGGAGAGAGCCTTGGATCTGATTTAATTTATAAGAAAACATAAACCACTCATAAATATCACTACTTTACAGAAGCAAATCACTCATGGCATCCAACACAATGGATAGTGATAGACAAATGTATCCAAATGATTTGGTGGAGAATGGCAGCCCTGAGGTGGGCTCTCAGGGAACCCATAGGAAAAGCCAAAATGGTCTTCAGAAAGCAGCTTGAAGTCTGTGTCAGTATACGAACAACTACCCGAGTACACTTCTGACAACGTTATGCCACAGTTTTGCACCAAATTTCCTTTGTCCCAGCAGAAAATGGATGGTTACATGATCAACAGGAAGTCAGGAAAACTAGGTTCAGAAAAGTAAGGACTTCAACAGACCTCTTGAGGGACCAAAAATGAAAAAAGAAAGTGATTTACCAGTACTTTATTTTTGCATCTCACCTTGCTTAAAGCTCAAAGTCTGGATAGAGTCCAGTGGCTGGGCTTGGGTCATGTGCTCACACTGGTTAGAGGTGGGCAGGTGGCCTGGTTTGTAGTTCCAGCAAGACTACACAGTGTGTGAGAGAAAATTCCCAAATGGAAATCAGATTAATGCTGTCAAAAGAGAAATACGTGAATGCTGCTATTCATCACTCGAAAGTCCAAGCTTAGGCTCAGCCAAATAAAAGAATGACTGTTCTAGAAGGAAAGATCCAAACATAGTGCTTCCATATATTTACTCTTGTTATATAGTCTCTGGTCAATCCCTGACCCCTTTCTCTTGCATCTACTGAGTCGATTAGCGAAGGAGGTATCTCAGTTTCACTCTGCTATTTTGGCCGTGATCCCAGTTCTAGCACTCCATTCCCATCCATGAGCTCCTAAATGCTGGCTAGTTTTCACTGTGTTTCCTCTTTCTATACTTCCCTCAACAATTCTTTCTATAAGACAGATTTCTCAGAATCGTGAACTGATGCTTTCTTTGGTATTCTAAATATCCACACGAGGGCCAGATTTCTCCAACAGCTATCCTCTACTCTGAGCAGGATGCCCTGGAACTGACTGGAATGAAGATTGCGCCTACAATATTGCACACACACCTGCACCTCCCCCAGAGATGTTATCTAATGGCATGATTTTTAACCTCAACATTTTATAAGGTAGACATTGCCAATTGCATACCACCAATAATAAAATCCCTTAATGGTGCTTCCATGCCTGCTATAAGACTTCTTGTTGAACCAACTTGAATAAATTAGTTTCAAATTAAACTCCCCATAACTGCATGAGTTATATCCAATTAAATCCAATCTTGTTAGATTTCAGTCGAATAGACTTCAGCCTTTTATTCTATTTGGTTATGTTCCCTTTGATCCTGATTCTATCATCCTTTGTACTAAACCTTTCTTCTAGTCTCTTGTCACCTGAAAATTTGATCAGTGCTATTTGATAATAAAGTCAGCTAGGACAAGACAAAGAGGGAACCCCAAATGCACCATTGCAGACCTTTCTCCAGGCTGATATTCATCCTCTGATTCCTCTGCTCTGAATACAGCCCTTCCATCAATGTCAGCTCCTCCAGCCACATTATCATATTTCCTCATTTTGTCCACCAGAATATCATAAGAGATAGGCTAGAATTTCCCTGATCATTTCCTACGTTTCATAATCATATTAGAAAATCACAACAATAAGAGGAAGGATGTGAGGTTGTTTTGGTGTGATTTCTAAATGATCACTGATTTTGTTCCTAAATTATCATAGATAATACATTTAATAATCTATTCCAGTGTTTCCCTAGGCATTGAATCAAACATACTGATCTTTAATATGTAGAATCCCGATTCTCCCCTTTTGGAGACTTGGAACAAGTCCTCTATTATTTCTTCCATTTTTCATTATTTTTTAGTGCTCAACAAGAACTCCTCTTGAAACCCTTAGGATGAATTCATTAAAGCCAGAAGACTTGAAATTTTCAAAAACCTTGGCATACTTTTTGCATTGCATTATTTGTTTAACCTTCTCTTCATTAAGATTACTCTATTATTTTTGGTGCAAAGAGCGCTCACTGTTCTTGACAGAGAGAACAAAAATAGAGTTGAGAAGTGTTTCTCTGTCCATTTCACCAGTTATCCTAACACAAACTGTCTTGCAGGGAAGCTTGCTCCTTCTCATTGCTTTTCCTCTGAATGTAGTGTAGAAACCCCTTAATTTATGTGACTCAGCTATAGTAGTTGATGGATTAAGTGTGTGTGTTTTACTCTGCAAGGGTACATTATTTCATCATTTCTTTCGTACAAGGTGATGAAGGCTTATTCTTTGAGTGTGAATCCCATTTGGAATTCAGCGCTACTTTTTGCATATACCATACCTCTAAAACATAGACTACAATCTTCCACTTTTGTTTCCTTAAAGTGTAATATAGAGTGTAAAGCAATTATATTCCAAAAAAAATGTTAATAGTAAACTATTAATAATTTTAAAAAAAGTGCAATACAAATTTAGAGCACTAGCAAAATCATCTGAATGCAGTAATCTTCCAAATTTTCACATTTCCCAACCTCTTTTAGTTAGAATGTAATTTTAATTATTATTTTCAGCTACTCACATGAATATTCTTTCTGAAACATTTAATTTAGTATTAATTTCTTTAAAAAACCCATTCCCAGTCATTTCATGAGTTTGCATAATATTTAACTACCACAACATATAAAACTGGCATAAACTGAGGAGAAACACAATTGAGCCGTGGGATATATGTAGCTCCAATGGCAGGTTTTGCCTGGTACTCATAGGCATTCTAGAAAGAGCCTTCAGTGGCCTGCAGTCTTTATCAGGAACGTTTTAAAAACAGGATGAAGTGTGTCCGTTAATCTAGCATGCCATTAGGCAGAGGTCAGTTAGGAGAGTTTATTCTATAACTTTTGGAAACTCCTGATGATTCTTAGCCGTTTTCACAAACCTCAGCATCTTAGAGTTTTGTTCTATAGTGTAATGGAATTCTTACAGACTGTTCTCTGTCGTTTTCCTTCTGGGCTACTGTTGCCCCTTTCTCTTTTCTATGAATGCTTAAAGACTCAGAGTTTCCTGTAGCAATTGCCTCATCTTTAAAAGTGTCCTCTTAAATCCTATCATTTGTGGCAACATGGATGAACTGGAAGGCAGTATTATTAGTGAGATAAATGAGACAGAGAAAGACAAATACTGTGTGATCTTACGTACACGTGGCATCTTTAAAAAAATAAAAACTCATAGAAAAAGAGATCAGACATGCGGTTATGAGAGGAGGGGTTGTGGGGAGGGGGTATTGGAGGAAGGTGGTCAAAATGTGCAAACTTCCAGTTATAAGACAAATAAATCCTAGGGAGGTAATGTAAAACGGGATGACTATAGTTAATATTGCTATACGAGATATAGGAAAGTTGTTAAAAGAGTAAATACTTAGAGTTCTCATCACAATGAGAAAAATATTTTTTCTCTCTTTTTTTATATTGTATCTATATGAGATAATGGATATTAACTGATCCTATTGTGATAATCATTTCACAATATATGTAAATTAAATCACCATGTTGTACACATTAAGTTTATACAGCAGTGTATGTCAATTACTTCTCAATAAAATTGGATGGAAAAGGTATCCTTCTTACTATAGCAGCAGATTTCCAATATTGGAAAATTTAACTCTATTCAACAAAAACACTGTTTGTTTGAACGCCTTTGCATGCCTACTATGTGAAAGGCACTGGGCCTCTTTTTGTTTTTGTTTTTGTTTTTTGTTTTTGTTTTTGTTTTGTTTTGAGCAACTTCCCTTTCTGGTCTTTAGACTATGGGAACATGCTTACCTTTCCTGCTACTGATTTATTTATTTTTCTAATTTACTATTCCTAAACCTAATCTATATCTGGCATTCTCTTATTTTCTTTTTTTCTTGGTATAGAGTTCATCTGGTTTCTTTAGCTGGCTTAAATAAAGAAAAGGCGAGTGAGTGTGTGTGTGTGTGTGTGTGCGCGCATGTGTGTGCAAGAAGGCGTCCTTCCTCCTGTAGCTGGAAATCCAGGGAATTTAACCAAACTTTCGTGGTGTCATCAGGCCTCTGGCTCTACCTCCCTGCAGTTCCCTTGGCTTTGACCTCATCTGTGAGTCAGGTTTGTCCTAAGGCTGGCTCCCTTTATGAAACTAAATATCAGTTGAGTATTTAGTCATCTAATATGCCTCTCTCCCTCTAGGTAACTTCCGCAAGCACAGGGGCCGCAACTTGTTATTACACCTCACTATACCTGACATGTAGCATGGGGTCTGGCACAGGGTAGCTATTGAATAAACATGTGTTGAAGGAATAACGATTGCCTGTTATTAGCCATGCACTGAAACATGTATGAATTTAAGACTGAAACATCAGAATTCAAGGGCGTCACTTTTCTTTTTTATTTCTCTGAATCAAATTGTATCTGCTCCAAGCCCCCAACCTCTGGGCTTAGGAGAATTTCAATCTTAGTCATCAGGGTACCCATCACCACTCCGTTCTGTACCCTGCAAATCTACTGAACGTATGCAGTGCCAGAAAACTGGATGAGAAGCAGCTTCTTTTACCCATGGTTACTGCAGACGTGATATTGCTTGGTCCACGTCACATGTCACGCATTTGGCAATGCTCTCTGACTTAATCACCACCATTCTAGATGGACTCTCAAAGATCTGCCTCCCTGACTACTGACTCCATTTCTCACACCATCCTCTGAGGCTCTTTGTACTGCTGGCCTTTGTCATACCATCCCCCATCCCCAGACTGGAGAAACAGATCCCCACCCCGCCCTGCCCCCACCCTCTCCGCAGGTGTCACCACTTCTACTTCCACCACTCAAAGCACTTCCAACATTTCTGGGACAAACCATATAACTCCCCTCAATGAGCCATTCTTGGGTGGAAGTGGTCAAAGGTGATGTTAATACAAGCTATTCCTTTACACTTTGATAACTCAGTCTTATATTTCATGAGTCTGTGTTTTAAATAAGATGGTTCTAAAAATAAAGGGTAACAAGCAAGAAAGTTGGCACCTCTGACCCCGTCCAGCAGGTTCATGGCAGATTCTGTATGTGCGTCCATCAGTCTTGAACACGTTCTCCACATTCTAGGTTAGAACAAAATGTGAAGTGGTCTCCTGACCCCATTTTGTTGGCTTTTATACTTTTTCCTGCTCTTACTAGAGGAAGTAACACTAAGCACACTCACCTAATTAGCTGAGGACAACAAAGCTTCTCAAGAGGACTCTTCATTCAAAATATACGCCAACACTAACACACTTCTAATCCCAGTGGGCAGAATTGGACTGGTACCCTGGCTGCCCCATGTTGTATTTTTCTTCTGGTTCAGTAGTTATGGGAAATTTTATCATTGGTTTTGTTTTGTCCCTCCAATAATGTACTGATATCAACTACCAGTCTGACCTTACCACAGACAACAAAAGAATTCTGCCTGTTCAATCACAGTTCCAGCCACAAAGAGACTGGACCTTTCTTTTCCAGGAAAGACATTGGTGTGATCATTTCTCCCATAGCACTGGTGCCTAAATCCAGTATAAATCCATCTCTTATACCTTTAAGTCAAAATATGTAGTACATATTGGGACTTCCCTGGTGGTCCCAGTGGTAAAGAATCCATCCTGCAATGCAGGGGATGCAGGTTTGATCCCTGGTTGGGGAACTACGATCCCACATGCTGCAGGGCAACCAAGCCTGCATGCCACAACTACTGAGCCTGTGTGCCTCAACTAGAGAGCCCTCATGCCACGACTACAGAGCCCATATGCCCTGCAGCCTGCACACCACAACCAGAGAAGAGAAAAACCTCACGCCACAACGAGAGAGAAGCCTACACATCACAACGAAAGATCTTGCATGCCCAATGAAGATCCGGTGTGCTGTGACTAAGACCCAATACAGCCAAGAAAAACAAACAAACAAAAAAAACCAAAATATGTAGTATAGAAAACCACTGACTAATGATACTGAATATATTTTAAACATGATTAGGGAAATAGTCTTTGTTGTTGTTTTTTTAATGTCTTAAGTTTACAAAGCTAAAGAGACACGGTGTAGTGTGTGCTAATCTGGTCAACCCAGGTCAGTCTAGACAGCTGTGTGAATCATCGAAGCACTCACACTCGAACCACCTACACTACCCAAATGAGCTGGATAATCTATGCAAGCTCAGGTCCAGTTAGGTACAGCCTTGGCTGACTTGCATCCTGGAAACAAAAAAGAAAGGAAAAATAATGATGCTTAAGTTCACAAAATTGGTTTGGACTACTCACAAACACTCTCCGAGAGGTGACTGTTGGCAATGCTTCCTTCCCCTTATGCTGGAGAGGCTCTAAGAAAAGCTTTCTCACATTATCCTGGTCCTTATGGCCTAGAAAAAAATGTGCAGAGGATGACAAAATGGGTAAATAATATTTTTAAGTTCATCCAAATTTTAAAATTCCCAATCAGCCTACTTTAGTGCTGAAGAAATATCTAGTCACTCATACAATTTATTACTGTTTCCTTAGCTCTGGTTCCATGCACATAAATGTGTTTATATTTTTAAACATGGAAAAATCCTTTGGGGTGGATACTAGCAACTTTGGTAATGCTTTGTATCTGAGGTTTCTATTAAACGTTGGCTAGCACCATTGCAAAAGAAAGAGCCTTCCCTGTGTGCTACTGTTAAGAATTGCAGTCCTCTTAGATAAGATGCCTGCCTTCGTTAGCTCCCTTCTTCTGCCTTCTAGGGTTAGAAAGGTATGAACAGTCTTCATCCTCACTTTAAAATCCATTCAAAACTGCCTTGCATAAAGTAAGGCAACTAAATTTGAAGTTTAAAATAAGACAATCCTTGCAGGGAAAATCAGTCAGTTATCAGTAGAGTTCCATGCAGCTCATTGGAAATTCAGAATTTGGAACACAAATTTAGAATATTGAACATTGTATTGTTCATTGCCTGGCACAGAGTCATGCAAGGCAGTTAGCCAAACAAGCTATCTCTCTACTTACAGGTGAAACAACGGTTTGGAGAATCTTAAAAATTTGCAAACATTCATAAATCAAAATAGGAGGTTTTCTAAGAGGGAAGTCAAAGCTCTGCCAAGTTAAGCAAACTGAAGAAGAAAACAAGTTGGCCGTTGAAATGGTTTTCATGACAGATACTTACACTTCCTCAAACAATATCAATTAGTGTGTTTAGTACAGACTTCCCAAAGATGATATTTCAATCAGTATGTTTTCTGAATGTAAAGAGCTTTCTTTCATTGTTTCAGACGGCAGAAAATAGGACAATGGGTAGCACTGCTGATGATGGTAGAGCTGGGGTTTCCTGTGTGTATAAATGCCTGAACTGATATAAAAATTACAGCACTTCTAGAACCTCAAATGAAAACTTTTCCTTACCCATCAACAATAGAACTTGTTCATGTGTGGGTGTTCTCAGCTTACATGTATACATCCCCCTCTATCAAAAATAATTTTGTCTTTTGAGGATCAGCTAAGTTTGCCTTGTTTTCTAAGATCTGGTCTGTTCTTACCACCTTGTTATGAAGCTCCATCAAGAACATGGGTAAAAAGATATGGGATTCTAAAGAAGAGAGAAAATGGAAGGCAAATTCCTTTCTGAGTCTGTTACTGAGTTCTCCTCTGTTACTGAAAACCTAGACAGGGAATTAAGCCAAGGGACTTAAACTGATCTATAGTATAAAGGCTTGAGGAAGAAAAGCAACCAGAGGTGTAACATGAAGAACCTTCCTGGACAGGGTTTGGGGGAGAATTTTCAAAGATTGGTGTTTGAAAAACTCCAGAGCTGCAGAGTTAGGGGAAAGAGAGAACACAATTAAGATGTGTGGGATGCATCATGAATTGAATCCGTTCAATATGTAAAAGATGCAAGTGAAAAGGCAAAGTCCTGTGTTTACTGTATCTGTTTCTTTGATGTCACTCTATGAAAAGTCTATGCGATGCAGTGGTTATACCCACACTGTAAGCTAACTCACTCATGTCCAAAAAGAGTGTGCTCATTCTGAATCCTCAACAAATTGTCCACAGGATAATGCACAAAAATCCTCTTTTAAAGGCAATAACACGAACTATGACCAAGTTGTAAGGCTGAGTTGCATTTGAGTTCATTATGTGAACACACCACTTGATAAGTTTTGACTGACAGTGGCTGTCGCAGTTAGATTTGTGTCAGTAAGCGTCCAGGGCTGCTGTTGAAAAGCCTAAAGTCATTTCTATCCCTGCTGTTTTCCTTATATGTGACCATGTGACCTATCTATTTGGATATTTCTCTCTGGAATCTGTTAGGATTTGCTTTTTATCTCTGCTATTCTGACTGTCATAAATGGTCTTGGACATTTTATATTTTTATGGGTCCCTGACATGGTGGGCATTTCACTTGATAGGACTTTTAGGTCTAGAAATTATCCTCCTTTGGTTCTAGAAAAGTTCCTCTTACATTTATTTGATAATTTCTTTCCCACTACTTCCTTTGTTATCTTCTGCAGTATCTTCTGTTTTGTGTTGTTGTTGTTTGTTTGTTTTGGATATTGGAACTGCTAGAATGATCTAACTTTCTTGTCCTTTTTTCCTATATATTTATATATTCTACTTTTTGTTACTTCTCCTGGAAGGTTTGCTCAAGTATATTAATCAACTCTTACATTGAATTTTAATATCTATTTTGTATCTGTTTTAATTTCCAAAAACTTTTTTGTACTCTAATACTGAATTGCTTTTTATACTTTTTTATACTTTATACTTTATACTGCTTATAGTATCCTGATTTCATTTTCATGAGTATAGCATCTTCTCTTATCTCTCTTGGGATAATAAACATAGTTTCTTGGAGATTTCTTTAGCTCCCTGTATGGTCTCTTTATCCCCTGGCTTCCTTTTTCCTGTTTGTTTTGGTTGCTGTCCTTTACATTAGAGTCTTATCTCAAAAATCATGTAATCTTTTGGGTCCACTTCAACTTCAGCAAAGTAGTACAATGCTGGTTGGATTAGATCTGTGTTCATGGGTGGGATTTGTCAAATAGTGGGCTTTGGTAAAGGAAATTGGGTGGAGGGCATTCACCAGACCACCAGTGTTCCAGGGAAATCTTAAATGTCCATTCTTGTAAACCTTGAGTGGGTCAGTTTCCTCAGAAATTCTCCCCTTTCCTGTGTCAGGGGGAAAAAAGAGACTTCCTGTGCTCTGGGAGGTAAAATGGAATAGAGGCATGGGGGCTTCTTCATTTAGTATGAAATTTCACTTAATCCCCGTTTGCATGCAGCACCTACCGCTTCCTCTGCTTTACCTGTTGGTACAGACACCAGATCCTCTATTGTGCATCTCCTGAAACCAAAGCTCCAGTCTTCTGCTTGAGTGGAGGAGGGAGTATAAAGTCTCATCACCTCAGTTAGAAGCAAGCAATCACACCAGTACTGGACTCATACCTCTCCTCTTCCCTTGAGAGTACATATTACCTATAACTCCTGACTCTCAGGGGCTTATAAAGTGAGCAGTATGTTGTCCCTTTTGGGTGTTCCATGCTACCCCTCCAAACACTTAGCTGTCAACTTTTTCTATTCAACACGGTGTCTTACTATTTACTTAACTGCTTTCCAACTTCCAACTTTTTTGACATGAACCATCTACTCTCATCTCCTCTCACAATCTCTTTCCCTTGTGTTTTTATGGCTTTCCTGCCATTTAGTGAGGTTTGTAGAGGAAGTGTGAATACACACGTGGTCAGTCTTCCGTGTTAAACTGGAAATCTCTGGTAGCTTTTAAACAAGTGTGCCCTCTAACAATGTAATGGCTGCAAAGAGACATGAGGGTTCAGAGTCAAGGGTAGCCTTGTGTGTGAGAGAAGTCCAGGTGTGGTCAAATTATTTTCTGCAGCTCTAATTGATATTGATATTAATAACAATGACCTTTAGAGATGCTGATGAAGATGTGGATGAGGAAATGTCTGTAGAGATGTTATATAAACTATAAAGTCATCACCCTCATGGGTAGAAACTAAACTCGTATCAACTCACTGGCAATTCTGTGCTAAAATATTTTTCTGGCTTTTGTCATCAAAGCAGCAAACTATCCAGTGGCAAAGGTAAAAGCATTTATAGAGTCAAGAAAAAGAACTGCCTGACTACAAACGGGGTCAAAATATATAGTCCAGATATCTGAATTTGATTCTATGCTTTGCTTCACTTCTGGACCTTCATACATGCCATTTCCTCTCTAAGAACACTCTTTGCCACCTCATTTCACTTTGCTTGACCTATTATCAACTTCCTTTTTTCATGTTATTAATAACAATTATAATAAGAATATTACTAAGTACTTACAGTGGCTAGATGTATTATATTATTGACTTCACATACATTATCTCATTTAGTGTTTGGAGCAAACCTAGGAGGTAGAAATCCCCTTTGTCTCCTTTTTGCAGATAGAAAACTGAGGCATAATTTATATGCACTTTCTTAAAGAATTTCCTAGTCTCTTAGTTGTTTCTCTTACAACGCAGTGGTCAGGATATACGCTCTGGAGCCAGAGTTCTTTAGGAAAATTGCTAAACCTCTCTGTTCTTTGGAATCCCTGTCAGAAAAAAAATGTGGATAATATCAGTTTTCATCTTATATGGTTGCCCTGAAGATTAAATAAGCTAATACAAGAGAAGCCACTTGAACAGAACCTGGCATGTGGTAAAGCAGGGAATAACACATGCTAGCTATTACTGTGTGCTTCCTGGGGCCCCAGAAAATTTCCTACCTTAACACATCACACTATGTCAGAATATGAGGTTTTTTTTTTAACTACATCTGTTTAATATGGTAAATACACACACAAACACGTACTATTCCCATTACACAAACAATTTAGAAGCAAATTATTTCGCAGTTGAAATGAAAGTTCCTCAGGTCATTACTTAGCAACTGAAATGACGGTTTCAGAGTCCTAGGCACACTGTGGCAGCCAAAAACGTTTAGGTCATGGTCTAGGCATCCCCTACTCCTCTGTGACAGGTTTCAGTGGAACTGCAGGGGTTGCTTCTGCAGCGCATGCGCGGAACCCGAGTTTTTAATTATCTGTATCCCACTCCTCACCTCCCAGCGGACTGTGTGCCCCGAGGGGCTGTGATCGTGTCTGTGCTTTTTAGCGTTGTATCTTACCACTTTGCACAGTGCCTAGAATGTAAAATGTACTTAATAAATAGTTGTTGAAAATGAGAATCAATGAATGGGGGCTTGTAGGAATTCAACTCCTTTGGGTGAGTTTTACACGTGCAGAAAATAAGTGAGAGTAGAATGCTCAATTAGCTTCCGGCAGAAACATAGTCACCATGAGGCGCAAAGGCAGATCTTCTAACAGCTCTAACTTGGAATCAGAAGGGCAGGCTGTAAGGGCCACGTTCTTGATTTCCTGACTATATGATCCTACTTTCATTATCAAATGAGAATAACATACATGCAAGCATTCTGTAAACTGGATAGCCCTGGAAAGGGTTACTATAAAAGATTTCTCCCCAGACCATATCAATCTGGAAGTACAGTTAAGATATTAGTTTAATAAGCCTGTCATTCTCCAGGGTGTTTCATGAACTGTTGCCATCTCCACCATCCCAAGTGCCTGTTAGATTCCTTGTTGATGATGGAATATCTGTAGATTGTGTGGTGGGGAAAGTGGGGTGTGGCTAATTGCTCTCACCAGTTAAATAAATAAGGCACATTTCCAAGCCCACACATAACACACAATCGCCCACACAAACACGCACACATTACACACACGCATGCCTGCAAAGCACAGACATGCACACACAGACCAGTGAGGGTATACACACATATACATATTCACACACACGTGCACACATATATTCTTCACACATGTGAATTCCCACACTCCCCATTTCTCTCCTCAAGCAGTGTTAGATGTTACCTGAATAATCTTCTACTTGTATGTTTGCGTAGCTATCTATTCCTTTCTAGAACTGCATCTATTTGGACACCTGGTTTACATATTTTTGTGAGGAAGAAAAATAGCAATTTACAAAACTAGAGGGCACGGCTGAATACTTGTATTCTCATTGCCTTTGTGGTCTCTGTTTCCTCTTTTTTGCCTCCTGGAAGTAAGTCAGAAATGGAAAGGGTGTCACTTAAGGAAAGAGAGAACGCGCATCTTTTTCGCTTCTCTATCTTCTTTTCTTCTTATTCTTTAAACACTTTCTTCTGTGGGTCTCCACAAACTCTCCTCAGGTGGGTTCAGAAGGTCCTGAGAGCTGCCAACACTTCTCCTCCAGTAAGAAACTTGTGCAAAAGGCCGGCTGCTTCCCAGAGGGATGTGACAGATGGCAGGATCACCGTGCCGGGCTCGGATGGCTCACCCAGGTGGAGAGGCATCAGGGAGCTGGAAGCAGAGCTCTGGAAATTATTCCTGGCCTGCTTCAGCCCCTCATATTAACAATTCCACAGCCTTCTAAGCTGTGAATTTTGGAGGCTGCAGAGCCCAGAGGCATGCTTCTTTTTTTCCTGAAAGAGCAAATATGAGTTCTCCAAAGCCACCATGTCATTGGGGATATGGTCTTATTGCATTGTACACTATTTTCTAGCATTCATTGATGCCTAACTCAGTCTAATTTTCTCATCTGGGTGTGATGCTGACTTACGAATGGTAACCCCAGAGTAACCTCAGCCAGCTTATGAAGGGGGCTCTTCAACAACCACAGTGCAGCTAAAAGCCAAGACATGCTTTTATGTGTGGCCTGGTGTGTGGCTTGATGTGATAGTTTACGCTTTGCAACTGGCGTTATGGAGGAGTGGCAAGTGTGGAGTGCTCAGAAATCATAGCTTGGTTAGAAACAGACACATTGTTTGTGGTTCTTCCTTCCTCTCCAAAGCCATGAGGCAATGCCAGGCAGGCAGCTTTACTCTCAGATACCATCACTGGATGGGAAAACCTGACAAGGAAGAGGTTGAAGCTCCACATCTAACCTTTACCTTCAAATAACAGAAAAAGTAGCAAATATCAACCCCCTTATCACCATAGGGTTAATTAGGCTAACATTAGCATCCACACAAGTTACTAGATTGAAGATGTTTACTGCCAGAAAGCAGGAATTCTGTTTATCTGTTGCTTTCTTGTTAGTGAGATGCTGACTACCATAGTTTTGCTGTGTCCAGTAGCTCTACCCAGTCTCTTTGTTGCCAAAGGAACATCAGCAGAAAACCAAGTGACTAACAACCCCCAGGGTAGCATCTGGAAACTTGTGTCAAGTTGATGAGCATCTGTGTTAAATTTCAGACCCTTGGCATTTGAAGAAACTCCACAACAGAGCCTTGATGTGCTTTTCCCCTCAAAAGTTGAGGTGACATTGAACTTGAACAGTGTAGTGTATACATGTGAGTAGATTTTAGTTATGTTCCAAGACACCTGGCAAGGTTAGAGTACAATTCATGGACTTGGAAAAGTTCTGTTTGTATGAGATATTGTAATGTTCAGCTAAGTGGCCTCCGAGTGGATCAAACCCACAATTTTGGCAACAGTATAACTACATTCTACCTAAAAGATTTTCATATCCTTTTCTACATAGAAGCATTTGGGGAATTTGATAGACTGCAGATTCCAGGGCCTCTCTCTAGAGTGTCTGATTCAGCAAGTCTGAAATGGGGCCCAAGAGTATCCATCTTAATAAACCTCCCAGGAAATTCTGATACAATAGTCTTGAAACCAAACACAGAAATACTGTTAATTGATGCAAATGCCAATTTGAAAGTTTGAACTCTTCTTTGAGGTTATAGAGAGGGCTAGATGGTATTGTCATCATGGCTTAATCTTATTTGCCATGATGAAAGTGGAAAAGAGAGAGTGAAAGTAGGAAAATGGCAAAGAGAGAAAGTGGGATGTTTTAAGCTGGGTTCCCAAGAGGCTGATGCCGAGACAGGAATTCTTGTGCAAGTGAAAGGGGTGATGGAGGCAGGCTAGCAGAGGAAAAGGAGCTAATCAGAGAGGGGGTCTCCACTGGAGTCTAGCTTCAGCCTGACCCCACAGGGAGCTCTATAGCATGAATCACACACACATTTTGAGGCCAGGTCTCACTTTTTGTAACCCCATATCAGTTTGTCTTTGACTGTGGGCCACCGCTGGAGGTGAGCTCAAGCTTCCAGGCATCTCTGTTTGGTGTGGTTCCTTCCAGCAGGGAACAATATTCTGGAGGAGGAGGTAGCTGTGAGCTTACCCAGCAAATACTTCCAGCCGGTGGGGGAAGGATGCACCAGACCAATAAAGGACATTTTGGTGGAGCACCAACAGCATCAGATAGAAGAAAGAATGGAAATAGGGGAAAGAGAAAAAGAATGATAAATAAACACTTCTCAGCTAAGGATGAGCCAAACAAACAAAAGTTCTACTCCAGTTCTACTGCTCCAGTCAACAACCTGAATGGCACTAAAAAGCCAACATCACTTTCTATGGAACATTCCACTGAGTGTTCACAAATTGTAGCATTCTTGAGCATCTGCAGATTTGAGGCTAGTGTCTAGATGGCTGACTCCAGAGTAATCTATATTTATAAGACTCAGGGCACAAAGGTACAGGAGGAGATGGAACCACCCACCAAATCATAGAATCTTAAAGCAGAACAACTGAGCAGCCCAACCATTCCTCTCCAAAGCACAGGCCATTATACTCAACTTCATGCCATCTGCAAATCTAGTAAACACATATTTTCACCACAGTTAAACTAAAATGCAGTATATCAATCAAGACCACTGATGTAATCAAAATTTCAAAACCCTTTGTGTAAGATAAAGCAGCACTAGGATAAACCAAGTCACATTTTCCATCTTACCCAAAATTCCATGAATTATTTCAACCAATAAATGCCTTCTGAAATCAAAGATGCCATTACTATGCCATTCCTCTATCACTCCAATTGCTTCACTTTAGAAGGAAATTAATAGGATAGTACACAGTCAACACTTGCTTCAAGTATCAATACTTTTTAAAAAAATAAGTGTTAACAATAGGATCAAGATGGCGGAGTAGGAGGATATGCGATCACTCCCTCTTGCAGGACACCAGAGTTACAACTGATTGCTGAACAATCATTGACAGAGGGACACTGAAACTCACCAAAAAAGACACCCCACATCCAGAGACAAGGGAGAAGCCACAATGAGAAGGTAGGAGGGGTGCAATCGTGTTAAAATCAAATCCCATAAATGCTGGGTGGGTAACTCAAAAATTGGAGAACAGTTATACTGCAGAAGTCCACCCACTAAAGTGAGGGTTCTGAGCCCCACGTCAGGCTTCCCAACCTGGGAGTCCAGTAATGGGAGGAGGAATCCCCAGAGAATCAGACTTTGAAAGCTAGTGGGATTTGATTGCAGGACCTCCACAGCACTGGGGGAAACAGAGACTCCACTCTTGGCGGGCACACAAAAAAGTGTGCTCACCAGGACCCGGGGGAAGGAGCTGTGACCCCATAGGAGACTGAACAAGACCTACCTACTGTGTTGGAGGGTTGCCTGCAGAGGTGGGGGGCAGCTGTAGCTCACCGAGGAGACAGGGGCACTGGCGGCAAGGGTTCTGGGAAGTGCTCATTGGTGGGAGCCCTCCCAGAGTCCACCATTAGCCCCACCAAAGAGCCTGTAAGCTCTAGTGCTAGGTAGCCTCAGGCCAAACAACCAACAAGGTGGGAACACAGTCCCACCCATTGGCAGACAAGCAGATTAAAGTCTTACTGAGCTCCGCCCACCCAGCCCAATCCACCATCAGTCCCTCCCATCAGGAAGCATGCATGAGCCTCCTAGATAGCTTCCTCCACAAGAGGGCAGACAGCAGTATCAAGCAGTATTAGCATTATTTCATCTTGTGGAACTGAAAACCACAGCCACAGAAAGATAGAGAAAATGAAAAAGCAGAGGACTTTGTACCAGATGAAGGGACAGGATAAAACCCCAGAAAAACAACTAACTGAAGAGGAGATAGGCACCCTTCCAGGAAAAGAATTCAGAATAATGATGGGAAGATGATCCAGGACTTTGAAAAAAGACTGGATGCAAAGATCGAAAAGTTTACCAAAGATGTAGAAGAATTAAAGAGCAAACAAACAGAGATATGCAACACAATAACTGAAATGAAAAATACACTAGAAGGAGCCAATAGCAGATTAACTGAGGCAGAAGGGTGAATAAGTGACCTGGAAGACAGAATGGTGATAATCACTGATGTGGAAAAGAATAAAGAAAAAAGAATGAAAAGAGCTGAAGACAGCCTAAGAGACCTCTGGGACAACGTAAACGTGCCAACATTTGCATTATAGGGGTCCCAGAAGGAGAAGAGAGAGAGAAAGGACCTGAGAAAATACTGGAAGAGATTCTAGTTGAAAACTTCCCTAACATGGGAAAGGAAATAGCTACCCAAGGAAGCACAGAGAGTCCCAGGCAGGATAAACCCAAGGAGAGACACGCCAAGACATATAGTAGTCAAATTGACAAAAATTAAAGGAAGAGAAAAGTTATTAAAAGCTACAAGGGAAAAACGACAAATAACATACAAGGGAACTCCCATCAGGTTAACAGCTGATTTCTCAGCAGAAACTCTGCAAGCCAGAAGGGAGTGGCATGATGTATTTGAAGTGATGAAAGGGAAGAACCTACAACAAAGAATACTCTACCCAGCAAGGATCTCATTCAGATTCAATGGAGAAATCAAAAGCTTTACGGACAAGCAACAGCTAAGAGAATTCAGCACCATCAAACCAGCCCTACAACAAATGCTAAAGGAACTTCTCTAAGTGGGAAATATAAGAGAAGAAAAGGACCTACAAAAACAAAAACAAAACAATTAAGAAAATGGTAATAGGAAAATACATATCGATAATTACCTTGAATGTAAATGGACTAAATGCACCAACCAAAGGACAGAGACTGGCTGAATGGATACAAAAACAAGACCCATATATATGCTGTCTCCAAGAGACCCAGTTCAGACCTAGGGACACATACAGACTGAAAGGGAGGGGATGGAAAAAGATATTCCATGCAAATGGAAATCAAAAGAAAGCTGGAGTAGCAATATTCATATTAGATAAAATAGACTTTAAAATAAAAAATGTTACAAGAGACAAGAAAGGACATTACATAAAGATCAAGGGATCAATCCAAGAAGAGGTGATAACAATTGTAAATATATATTCATCCAATATAGGAGCACCTCAATACATAAGGCAAATGCTAACAACTATGAAAGAGGAAATGCAAGGCAGAAAGAGAGACACAGCTGTAGAGAACAAAGATATGGACACCACGTGGGGAAAGCAGGGAGGGTTGGGGGGGAATGAATTGGGAGATTGGGATACCAACTTGTACAGTCTAAATATATGCTGTTTATTGTCTGTTAACTGTATCTCAATAACAGTTCTTTAAAAAAATAAAAAAATGTGTTAATAAACCACAGATGTGAACATTTATTCCAAAAACATTGCCAGGGTTTGATAGTATTTTATTGAATAAAAAAATTTAGAACTTCTACCATTTGCCCCTTTTTTAAAAGCATATCATATACCCATCTACAGTGCTTTGGTAAGTCTCTCCATCACCACGATTTCTAAAAGGGCACCAGGAGTAACACTATGGTGTTCTCTGTGTGATCTTCCAGTAACCTACAATTTAATTCATCTGAGGCTTTACTCACATAAAGCTAATAGATGTTTCTTTACAATTTATTTGCTCATCTAACCTGGGCCTCTATATCCTCATAATGATCTTTGTTCTGACTTGTCAAGCTTGAAGATGGTCTTCCTTGCTGCTAAACATATAATCAAAGTAGGGTCTAAATAATTTTTCTATTACCTTGGGCATATATCTATTGGAGAATTTACAGATGCACTTATCTTTTTCTAATTCTCCTTGCTCTACAGAGAGCAACAAGGCCTTTGGGTTGTATGCAACTATTATTGAAACACTTTTCACGCTGGACTTTAGCCTTCCTGATATTCTTCTCCAGATCCAGATCCATTTCCTGCTCCTTTCAGGGCCAAGGCCTCCCTCCATTTTTGTAGATGTCCTTCTACTAGATGACTTTATCAGAGGGCTTCTTTTTGGTTGCATTGTTAACTTTAGGTATCACATTTCTGTTCATTAATTATGCTCATTCGTGTTAAGTTGTTACATTCTACTTTTCAAAGATTCCTCTCTAGCCACATGAACTTTTGACTTTTCTGACCATGGAATGAGGTTTGCCCTTGTTATAAACTCTAGGCAATGTATTTCCTAAAGCCTACGATATAGTATTGAGTGTCTCCTATGATTTTTTTATATAGTATCTGAAATGAGTTGACTACTTCCTACAAAATTCCCTATCACATCTCTATCACAAACAGTTCTTTCATAATTTGGTCCAGAATATTGTTTTCTTTCCTTGCTTCTTCATCTTTCTGAGTTGTCAGCAAGTCTAGAATTTATCAGATGCCCTGTCTTTGGTAGAATAAGACTTCAGCAGACATTCCGACGGGTGTATTTTCCCTTCTCTTCAAGGCCAGTTTTGTAATCTGTGATCGGAAACCTTTATCCATATCCTCTGTCTGGTCTGTTGGTCTGCAGAATACTTCAAGAATAATATCACTTCTAATTCTTTTTTATCTTATCCACCCTGAGAGGAAAATTTGCAATGTCCATTCTTTGTGCAGAAGGGAAAAGAACTTTTTAAGTCATAGCTGTCACCTGGGTTTCCATGTGCTGCTGAACATTTGAATGCTCAGAAGAGAGGGAACTCAAAGGCCAATAAAATATATTTTATTGAACATAGAAGCAAAAAGCTCACTTGTCATTTTCTCTTGAAAGTTCCCCATACCAAAGACAACTTCTGTCCCAGGTTGTACTAAAACATACACTTATCTACTAAAAGTAGAATTAATTGAAGTATTATGTATAGGAAAACAGAGAGTTATTAAGAATAGGAGCTTTGAAGCCCTGAGCTGACTCGACATTGATTCCCAGCTGCAGTGCCTATGCTGTGTGACACTGATAATTTTTCTAAGCCTTAGATGTTATCTATAAAATAGATTTATTAGTAGTACCTATCTCATAGGATGGCTGTGAAAATTATTTTTAAAAGGCTGACCCCAGTACCTGGATTTCAATAAATGTATTTTTTTAATAAAAACAATTAACAATTGCCTAGTATGTGCCAAGAAATATTCTATATGTTGTTATTACAACAGTGAACAAGTATTATAAAATTCCTGGCCTCACTAGGAGGGAGTTGTATGCAAATTATAAAGTCATCCACACATAAAACATATACAAATTATATCCAAAAGCAAATGCAATAAAATAAATAAAAATACATAAAACGAGAATCAGAAATAAACTGTGTATGTGGCAGGAGGAGGCTGCAGTGGGGTGGAGTACTACTTTAGCTAGAATGATCAGGAAAGGCTTAAGACTTCTTTAAAGAGGTGACACTTCGATTGAGCTGGAATGATAAGAAGGCACCAGCAATACAAAAATCTGGGAGAAAAGTATTCTAGACAAAGGGAGGAGCAAGTGTAGATAATAGTAAAGTACTTCTCAGTACATGTGTTTCCCTTAAATAGATTTTGGCCGTTTGATGTGATTTTATATTATCTGTTTGGGCATTATCAATTTCCATTTAAAAATGAGCAGATTCCTCTTGATCATCCTCTGTAATGCCATTCAATCAATCATCAATATTTCAAGCTTTTGCAAAGTGCAAGTTGATGTTTTACACACCCATGTTTTATCACTGAGAGACCGTGGTTGAATGCCATGTAGATGAATTTGACTCTGGAAAGCACGTCCCTTCAATTATCTGTTAAATGCCTCTTTTTACACCCAACCTGCTGACAAAAATGAGAAAGGAAACAAATGAGATGAGTTGCAGTGAGGACACAGGAAGCCAAGAGAGCAGAGTATCTAATTGGAAGAGCACAGGAGAATGTTTAAAATAAGTTTCAGAATAGCGATAAGGATGAAGATGATGTTATCTCTTGGATAGAAGAAGCTATTAAAATACACCAGAGTGTTTTCAATCACTTAATCAGAAAGCCCTTTTCCTCAGAACTGTCTTTTGTCCGTGTGCCATGAACAAACATAAATATTTTGGATTTCCGGCATCCTTCACCCTGATAATGGGCTCTTAACTATAAGCTCTTCCTACCTCAAAGAAAAAGCTAAAAACAATGATAAAACATGAAAGATAGATATAATGTCTTTTCCAGATGAATTATTGAATCCCACAAATAGTTTTTAGTGTTATTCCTTTTCTAGCTCTTGCTTATTTTAAGTGGGAGATTTTACATTTTTATATATAATACATGATGTGTCCTGGATTTAAAGCATAACATATAAGGTAAACATGTACACAAGAGCTGAATTTAGGTAAAAGAAATAAGCTTTTTGAAAATTTCATGTGAATTTCTTTTAAAATGCCACATAATTGTAACTTTTCATTTCTATATAAATTTTCATCTCACGTTTAATACTTGAAAAATTTTTAAAGAAATAATTGCATAAGATGTTATCAAATGTTCGTTTAACACTTTTAAATTCTTAATATCAATATGAGTAACTGTGTCTACATGTTTTTTAACAAGATAATTTATGCTGAAATCGAAATACCGAAAAAACTCTTATGGCTTATTTAGGAAAAAATTTAAACTATGAATTTTTAAAAATGATAATTAAGACAAACAGTTTGACAGAAAGTTCTTTTGTTGTTATGAGAATAAAGTTTCATGAAAAGTTTACGTACTTATGAGATTTTAAATAACATTTTCTGGATCCAAATAGAGATGTGTCAATCATTTGAATCATAATAAACCAGAAGTCCTCTTTTGTGTTAAACAAATAAACCAGAATGAAATTCTACTTGGGTAAAGGGTGAAATTAAGTTGAAGTGACCATACTCATGAATAAAATCACTATGAGGCACAATTAAATGCATTTTTGCTGCTATTATAAATGACAAATTTTCCCATTATACCTATATTTTAATTTATAATTGGAAATTGAAATCCTAGTACTCCAATTGATCCCATCCAGAGTTTTACTTTGAAGTTTGACCTCAGAATTTGCGCAATAATATCGAGTAGATGATAAAATTTCAGGGGAAATTGTGTAATAATAGCACTCCTGTAGAACTCTTTACTTGCACAGCCCTGAGTCTTGTATACCAACCCGGCTTTGCTTTCCACAAGGATATAATATCCCTATCTATTTGAACCTCATGTTACCAAGGCACTAAAATACAAATCTGGTTTAATTAAATGGCCAAGACCAACAGAAAGGATCCAATCAATATGAATAATATTCCTGCTTCTCTCTCCAAAACAAAATAGACTGCTTGAGTGTTTTATGTCCAGGCACAGCAAGCCAGTGAGTACCGGGGGCTGTGTCAGATGATATTTCAAGGGTTAAAAAGGACAAAATTATTATTCACGTATGAGAGAAGCTGCTATCAGCTTGCTTACTGACCTTATGTGTGCTCATGGGTAAGATGCACTTTACTTATAATAAGATGAGAAATGGATTTGTCTGGATAAACCCTTAGAGGAGTCTGATGGTCTCATTAGTAAGGTGACTTCCTGGCCATCAACACTGCCTCCCCTTACTAAGGAAGCTGCAGCTAATCAAATGTGCTTCTGGAGAACTACAGCAGGATTTGGCACTAAATTTCGAGATAATGATGGTCAAGTAGGGCTTGATTTATCCTATGCCGTGCTTTTATTCTCTTTATTGATTCCTACAAAATAAAGATGGCCGTGTCTGTTACTGAATCTGAAATAATTGGAAACAGTGTTATTTACATACGATTTCATTTTTGTAGAAGTTGGGGAGTGGGTGGAGAAGGGGTGGTTGGCAAGGGGAGAAGTGTCCTTTGAACAGCTGCCTTTGGAAGAAATGTTCCAGGAATAAACTGCCTCCAGTGTTTGTCTAAAATAAAGAAAGAAATAAATGCTGCGTCGGGTGAATCACATCAAAATCTCAAGACAATTCCAAGATGAACCAACTTGGAGAGTAAATGACCTCTTCATCTGGGTGATAAAGTTCCAGCCAAAATATTCTCTGGGCCCGAGACGTGATTCATTAGAAATATGTGCATGGCGGGGCGCTCCTCTCTCTATCTGGCAGAGTCCGGTCTGCACACTGATAAGAAGCAAATGCAAATGTCCTGATAAGAACTGAATGCAAATATTTATGATATGATATTCCCTGGGAATTATGTGCAGATAAAACAAAGTGTATTATTTTCCTGCTTCTCTTTCAGGTTTGCCAAAATGCCCTTTTTCGCTTTTGGAATTTGCATTTCTTCAAAATTGATTCGGCTTGCGTATTATGTTAAGCTATTTGTTTGCTAAGGATGGTAATTAGTTACTGTAATTACAGCAATGACAGTTGCTAAATTGTTTTTAAAGCATTACAGTGGGCCTGTGCCAGAAGATTGCAGTATTTTTTTGGATTTAAGCAGAGGCTGGAAAAACTCCCACTCTAGGGCCAGCATGGGATTTTCAACTACAAAGCTGCTTTTCCTGATTGAAATTTTTTTAAAAAGTCATGAATTTGCATTGATTGCAAGTGCTAACTTTACATGTAGGTTTATTCACATATCACAGAAATATTAGTGATAGTGGACTTTGGTGTAAAAGAGACTCGGGGGACACCCATCGTAAATAAAAGTGAAAGCTGATAGCAGAGGAAAAATGGTGTAACTATTACTTGGAGCCTGTTAATTAAACTTTTTAGCCTGTTTTTAGATAAATTAAAAACAATTAAAAATGTTTCTCTGAAAGTTATTCCCAAACTTTTCTGAGTACTCCTGGTTAAAATGAGTACTCTGGAAAAAAAAATAGTTTGGCTATACTCTATGTTTGACATGTGGAAAGTAACAGAAAAAAGAGAGAGAGAGGTTATTTACCCAAATACTTCTTACAGATTTAGTTTAAAAGAAAATCATTGAGGAGGAGAGACTTGAGCTGTAGCACACGTCCAAGATGGTTCAGATGACTGATGTTTTATATCAACATCCCTTAAAGACAGAGGTTAATGGCAGAGAATATGGTTCTCTCCACTGTCTGTTGTTCCAAGACTAATACTACTTTCTAAAGTCTAGTAAATTCACGCGAGCTCAAAGTTTGTCCCCAATCACTTGAAGTCAAAATAATCCAAAATATGAATGCATACTGGAATGTCGGGGTTTTGTACCCATATATTCCCACTCACAAATGCTTCATAAATAATAAATACTATATTTTAAATGTTGAGCTTTCTCTGCTGGGGGAAATCAGTTACTTTCATAGCAACAACAATTATAATAGCAACTAGCATTTCTTGAGATCTTTGCACATTCCAGGCACAGGGCCAAGCACTTTACAGGCATTCTCTCAACAACTTATAGGACATTATTATTATCACTTCCATTTCACAGGAAGAGATTCTGGGGCTTAGAGATGTTAGAACTTGCCAAAGTCACACTTCTGGTAAAAATCGAACATGGAATCCAAACCCCAGGCAGCTATGCTCTTGATGTGCGAAGATATGACTTCATATTTGAATGTAAATAAATAAATAACATTTTAAAAGCCTTGACGTTCTCCTTTAATTGAAAGCTACACTGAAAGCTAAAGCACACAGTCAGGAAGATGTCAGAAATAGAATTCTCATCTCAAAGCTTTTTCTCCTGACATTTTATTCGATTTCCTTGTTATAGGTATAAATATGATTTTCTTGATAATGACTCCAAAATTACCAGTACTCTTGGAGAAGTTTGATGTTTTACACAAGGAAGAGCCTCCTGGGAATTGAATACTTTTGCTCCAAAAAAGACTCAGCAACTTAGTTTGTACATTTATCATCATTTGAGAACTATAAATCCCAGTTTATGTAATATGGTTCTTATATTTATATGAATACAGATGAAATTGATAAATAGGCATTTTATGGCATTTTGAAATTGTTTTGAAAATTATCTCATGCTGTGCATACTTATATATGGGCCTCATTCTATAACAGCTGCTTCACGCATGATCTTAGGTACATATCCCCAGTGTAGGATGCAAGTATCTCACACAGTACACACACATGAAAGCATAGATCAATACAACTTACATAAGTAATGTCTCCAGTTAATGTAGTCACTAACCCCTCTTTATGAAGTCATTCTTGATATACTTTTACCCCCTCCAAGCTGGACATCATCTCTTCAGTTTCCCAACCACGTGACACTATGATTTTAGCCTTTACAGCACCAATAACGGTGCCTTATGTGAACCTGGCTCACTGTGTATCTATCTGTCTCCTCAAGTAGCCTAGAGGCTCTTTGAAGGCTGAGTCTTTTGTATCTCCTGGATGTAACTCGAGCTTGTTATGTAGTAAATACCCAATAAAGACTTACTGAATGAGGGGATGCCTTGGCGGTCCAGTGGTTAGGACTTGGAGCTCTCACTGCTGGGACCAGGGTTTGATCCTTGCTTAGGGAGCTAAGATCCTGCAAGCTGCGTGGTGCAGCCAAAGAAAGAGAAAAAAGAAAAAAAGAGACAATGAATAAGCAGTGAACCCATTCAAACAACTACAAAATTTCAGTGGCACACACAGTGAGCCTTGATGTCTTACCCATGGGCCTACAGGGTAGCTAGGACACCTCTGCTTCAGACCAGGCCTCAGTTGGGTCCATAAACTTGTCCCAATCTGGGTCCAGGCTACAGGGGCACAGCTACCTTCTGACCCTCACGTTTTTCTCACGTGAGGGTCAGAAGCTGCCAGATGGGTAAGTGGAAACATGTGATGCCTTTTAAGGCCTAGACTCAGAACCAGTACCTCTCATTTTCATCCACATTTTACTCTCCAAAGCAGTCAAGAGCCAAGCCCCAAATCAATGTGGGGGCAAAATATACTCTTCCCATGAAGGTGTGGAGGGTAGAGGGTGGAAGAGGAGTGAATGTTTGTTGAATAATAATATAAACCACAAACAACAAATATTCATATCATAAAAAGATTACCTTTCTTTAACGTAAGGCATCTAAAACACCTAAAAGAGATAAGAAAGATGGATAATCACCTCATTATCAAGACCCTGGAAACCATTTATGATTTCCATTGATAATTATTTTTTAATTCAATAAACTGATGAATTTTCTTTGCAGGTTCAGCATTAACATAAGCTATAGCTTAGTGCTTTTCTCATTTTATCCTTTACATGTCTGGAGAAGTAATCAATCTCCTTTTTCCATTCTTGAGGACCATTAGTCAATTGTTTCCTACATTCTCTCCTCCAGGCTGACATGTCTTTCATCTCCCCCTCTATGGTATGTCAAACCATACCCCACTTTTGTGGCTCATCTTTGGGACTCTCCCCCATCCATTTTGAGCCAAAAGCTATATCCACATCTCTTCTTACTATCGATCAATCAAAACTGGAAAGGGAATCTCATTTGCTTAGAGAAAGATGTTGGCAAATTTCCAACCGAAGAGAAACATATGGGTTCACTCCCCCATGCCCACATTTTCCTACCCCCACTCCAATCTGCAAACATATCAGAGTCAATTTGACTAAACTGTATTGGATCAAAGAGGAGCTCCAAAGAGTGTGAAGTCAGGCTTCAAATATCAGCTAAGCTCAATTTGGTTACAGAAAGGAAAACATCCCTCCTGGAGTGAGACATCTTTCTTGTCCAGACTTTCAAAGAGTGTTATTCATTACGAAGTTTATGGTACCCACACAGGGAGCACAGTTCATTGCTTCAGAATTCCTGCCCAGTTTACAAGGAAGGTCTCCTGTTAGCTGCCTCGTGCTTTCCAGGGCAGATTCAGTCTCAGAGAACATAAAATAGATTATTAGACATTCCCTAGCTGCCCTTGGTCATATGGTGACCATAAACACTTACCTCAGAGCCTGGAACTTTTAAGATTTTCATTTAAGTTTTCAAATTCGGGGGATAATTTATTTTGCATTCTAGAAGGTAAGAATTAATCACACTTTTTTCATTTAACTCACCTGTTTAACCAAATTCCACTGAAGTAGAGAGTTGATGTGTTAATATCAATGCAAGGGAAAAAAAATCACACTTTGGAACATAATTTAGTATAATTCGTGGTGAGATGAAAAGAAATGAAAGGGCATCCAAAATTCAAACTTATATCAGTAATTCATATACTCAAGTTCCAGATCACAAAATAGGGACCACATGGCATATTAGTCAGAGTTCTCCAGAGGACAGAATCAATAGCATATGTAAGCATAGAAACAGAGATTTATTTTAAGGAATTGGCCCATACAATTGTGAGAACTGGCAAACCTGAAATATACAGGGCAGACTGGCAGGCTGGAGACCAGGGAAGAGGCTATATTGCAGCTCAGACCCAAAAGTGGTCTAGAGGCAGAATCTCCCTTTTACTCAGGGGACCCTAGTCTTTTTTCTAAGAATGAGGCCTGCCCACATTATGGAGAGTAATCTGCAACCTGCTTTACTCAAAGTTAATTTAAATGTCAATCTCTTCTTAAAACAAACAAACAAACAAACAAAAACAAACTTCACAGCTACATCTAGACTGGTATTTGACCAAATATCTTGGCACCGTGGCCTAGCCAAGTTGACTCATAAAATTAACCATCATACATGGCTTACAATTATCTTTGCTCTATCACTTACTTGATCCGCAAGCACCTAATGAACATCTACTACATACTTGGTGGTACCCAGGATTCCTGTGCAAGCTGTGAAATCTGTGATTCTGAATTATTGTTCAAATATATTCATTTTCAGAAACAACAGGAAATAGACTTGGAATCATACCTAAATTTGGTCTTTCCTAAAACCTAAAAGAAATTAGCACAAACATGCAAAAAATTAGTCCTCACCAGACACAAATCTCCTGGCACTCTGGGCTTGAACTTTCTAGCCTCCAGAGCCATAAATGTTTCTTATTTAAGCCACCCAATATGGGATTTTTGTTTTAGCAGCCTGAACAGACTAAGACAAGGTGGGTATGGATGTGTAATATATATGTATGTGTGTGTATTTGATAAAATGTTCAACTGAAATTAATTGAAGGACTGATATGTTTGAGATAATTTCTAGACACTGACAGCCTAGTGGTAGACCAAAATTCATAGTCTTATTTCTCATTAAATTAATAGCCTATTGTGGGAGAGAGGAAATGAAATTTATGTTATATTTCAAATTCTAATAAAGCATCTGAGAGAGAAGGGGTAAATGCTTCAAATCCCTTTAGGAGGGAAAGCTAATTTAGCCAGGGAAGTTAGATGAGGCTCCCCTGGAAAAGTAATATATTGATTCTATCTTGAAATTTAAAGAATAATTGTCAAATGATAAGGAAGTCTGGAGGTAGCATATTCCAGGCAATGGGAACAGCATATGAAAAACACATCTGAGAAACACACAAAAATCCAGAATATCCTCAAAAGACAGTTTAGGTCACAGTAATAATTTTAGTGCACAGGGGAGTTAGTCCAAGGTTTTAAATACGTGAGTAACATGATAATATCTGCATTCTTGAATGACCATGCTAGCTGCTGTATAAAGAATGATCTCAGAGAAGCAAAGATGTACACTGGGAGGCCAGTGAAGAGGTTACTGCAGCAGTGCAGATAAAAGATGGAGAAACAGAAACAGAAAAAATAACAGAAAACACATGAGGTGTATTTTGTTGGTCAAATTCACTAAAACTAGGTCATTTTTGAATGAGGTTATAATGTAGAGGAAGATGCCGGACTCTAGCACAAGCAGCTAAGAGAACATGGGATAAGGGTCAATACTAAAGATATGGATTCAGTTTAAAAAAGTGTTGAGATGCCTGTGAGACATCCAAGAGGAATTAAAGAATCCTTGGTTAGATACACAGTTCTGGAGGTGGTTGAGACACATGAGTGACAATTATAAATTTAGAAGTCTTCAGATAATATTTGAAGCCATGAGAACGAATTTGCTCAAACTGAGTAAAGAGAAATGACGGTCCAGGAAAATCTCTGTGAAATTCAGGTCTAGAAGGAAGACCCTCAAAGAGGAAGGAAGAAAAAACAAGAGAGTGTGGCAACCCAGAAGCCAAGAGAAGAGTATTTCAAAAGAAGGAGTGGCCAATCATATCAAACGATGGTAAGCAGTGAAGTAGCGGTAATAGATGACGTGGTGTGTCACCAGGTCCCCCTTCTAGGATTGAATAAATCCCTCATTCCTCCAGCTTCTGGGAGTTTGGGTGGCAAACATCTCTCAGCTGATCCCTCCCTGAGAATTGCCTTCAACTGTAAGAGAACTGCTTGACCTAAGAACCCTATTCCCAGGGTGGCCAGCACTGGATGACTGGACAACAGAGGGGGGCAAAGGCCCCCTCTCACCCAATCCAGGACCACTCTGAAGGGCCACATCAGCTCCAGAAACCCCATTTAGGATTGGCTGAAGCCTTTGTTAGTACAACTGCATCACAGTCTGACTTCTCCCTCTGCCCAGTCTTGCTTCCTCGGCTCCTCCACTGCTGCTGATCCTGAGTGCTCCTAACTAGCCTCCTTCCGTGCAAAGCTTTATTTTAGGGTCTGTTTCCCAGGCCACTGACCTTCCACAGTAGGATAAGGACTAAGAAAAACTAGCCTTTGGACATAATAAATATGGAAGACATTGGTAATCTTAGCAAGAGCCATATTTTTTGGAAATAGAGCAAAAATGATACTTTGCTTGCGTGGTATTCCATTGTTGTGGAAAACAAATTTCAATTTTTTCTATTGTAAACTATGTTGGGGTGCATGTCCTTGTACAGATATTTTATTAGGATAACATCTCAAATCTTTTGTTTAAGTTATCGATTTGGACATTTTATTTATTTATTTATTTACATTTGGCCACACAATGCAGTGCATGGGATCTTAGTTCCCCAACCAGGGATCGAAACCATGCCCCCTGCATTGGAAGTGTGACGCCTTAACCACTGGTCCACCAAGGAAGTCCCAACATTTCAAAGCTTGAAGAATGTACCTTGCCCCAAGCAACACTGTAATTTCTAGACAATGTATTCCAAACTAGTCACATTATAGCAAAAAGAAAACAAAACAAACAAACAAAAAACATGGGGGAAACCACTATCTTAACATGAGTCTCTCAGATGCTTCTATTATGCCTGTTCTTAAACACTCAGGTTCTAGTTTAAATCCACCAAAAAGTCAGTGAGGGAACAAACATGTATTCTTACCTGCTTAAGAATGTCAAACATCTTTGTTTCCCTTGGGAAATTTAACTTTTATATTAATAAAAGCTTATTTAAGGAAATATATTATCAGTGCAACATTTACCCAGTACTCAGATAGTTGGGTTTTTTTGTTTTGTTTTGTTTTTTTAACAAAATACAAATACAGTTCCTTTGGAGCTTTGTAGTTTTCTTTCCTCTCCATTTACTGAGTGTACAGAACCTTATTATATCTGACTCCTCATGGTTTTGCTTCTCAGAGGAAAAAAGAAACAGAAAGAACAATTATAACTAATATCTAACATGTACCAGGTGCTGTTAAGCACTTTGCATATATTACAGTAATTAACACTCACAAAAATTCTGTGTGGTCTATTTGCCCATTATTTGGTTGCTTGTTTGTTTGTTTGGCTACCTATTATCTATGCATGAGGGTATTGTATGAACAGAAAAGACCAGATACTTACTTTCCCTGACACATCTCGGCATGGCCATGCAACCAAGGCTCAGCCACCTGGATTCTCCTGCCTGGAACTCCAGGTTTGGAGTGTGTGATCAAAGAAGCCACTCACCCTAGAGCTCATGCGAAGGGTGGAAGGGGTATCCTGACCAGACTACTCCCACAGGGGAGTTAGTTGTGTTCCTCCTCCAGGATAACATGGCTCCAGCCCAGTTTCTGAGCTCAGTTCTCCAGATTTCCCATGAATTCTATGAGCTTTCCTACAAATACATTCTTTTCTGCCTAAGTTTGCAACAAAAACCCTGACTAGTGTGCAGGTACAATTATTACCTATATTTTACCATAAGAAAAATTAAAGCTCAGAGAAATACACTGACACGCAGATCTTTTCAGATTCAAAGCCAATGATCTTAACCAATTTTCTATGATGTCTTCTTTATTTACTCATTTATTGTGCTTGATTCTTTGTCACTAGGCTTATTTTTGTCAGCTCCACATTGAAAAGCAAAATGTCAATGCAAAAGCTACAGGTATAAAATATACACATAACAGACCACCTTTCCCTGTAAATACATGGAAATAGGTTTTTAGTAATGTTAAATAATCATGTACTCAAGACTTACTTTCATCTGGTTTAAATTTATTGATGGCAGCAACATTGTCTTACTGAATGCATGTAGAAATTTGGATCTTACAATATATAAAATAAAACAAACCTGGCAAATACATCCATGCCAAACTAGACCTTGTTTCTTAACATAACTTTTCAAGAACCATGATTAGCTTCTGCTGCATCATGCAGGAGAGCACACACTGCTAGGAAAAGCCTCTGCTTTCTCTTTTTCTCGTGGACATTTGCAGCCCTAAATAGAAAAGCTGAGTGACTTGGGGCACAGGTGGTGTGTTCATCTCCAATCCCCGTATAAGGTCATGGCTTTGGAAAAGAAGAAAGTGGACCAGTTGGATGTGCAGATGGTGCTGAATTTCAGAATTTGTTCTGAGACCATGGCTTATAGTGTGAGAACAATGAGCCCCAGGCAATGGATTCAGTGCCCTGTCTTGTGAAGATGGGGAAGGATGACTCTGTCAGCAGCCTAGTTGAGCTGATCAAGATGACTCTGATCAGAAGGGGGAGAGAAGAAAAACTCACTGATTACACTCTAGAACTACTGTCATGCAGGTCAAAATTTTGTAAAAGGAAATGCAATACTATTAGAAAGGCTAGAAGTCCCTTTTCAAGATAATCATGCAGAAAAGATTTGCAGCAATACTTAGATTTCATATACCTTATATCAAATTTACAAAGAATGAGCTAAGCCATACAACAAGTCAATAAATTTAAAAGGATCGAAATCATACAAAGTATGTTCTCTGACGACAGTGGGGTGAAATTAGAAATCAACAGCAGAAGGAAATTTGGATATCTGCAAATATTTGCAAATTAAACAACAGATTTTTGAATAACCCTTAGGTCAAAGAAGAAATTACCAGGGAAATTAGTAAGTATTTTGATCTGTATGAAAACAAATTTACAGAGAATGAATAATAAAGTGAACTTGAAATGTTAATAAAATAACATCACAGACAACAGCTGACACGCTTTGAGTATTTGGTAGATGTCTGGTGTTTTGCACACATTTTCTTCTTTGATTCTCCCCACCGCCCAGAGAGGTAGGTATTATTATTATCCTTCCTCAAAAGACATGGACAATGAAACTTAGGGAGGCCACACACTAAGGAAGCGGTGGGATAAGGCTTCAGCTCGGGTCTGTCTGACACCCAATTCTTGTTTTAACCACTAAGCTATGCTGCCAACACAAGGTTAATGTGAACTATAGCAATTGCTTAATTTTCCTTAAACTAGTAATTCATTGAAAAGTATACGATATAAGAGGGAGTGGCATTCTGTTTCAAGAGGCACTTTTGCATTTGGAAATCCGTGTTTTTAAGCATGGAGGTTATGCTAAGGAGCATTTGGTGAAAATAAGGGGAAAGAGGTAGAAGGCATTTTATGAGCATGCGTCACCCACTGCTCAGTGGAAGGGAAGATAGGTGATTCAGTAGGATTCATTTCAAAACCCTCACAAGGTAAGATATGGAAACGTTTATTGAATAATCACCACTGTTGAAATATAAAGAAGAATAAGGCTGATTCTGCGCCCTGAAGGTGCTGGCAGTTTGCTAGAATCAGATGGTGAAGATGAAAACACCAATGATTTCAACAGTGTCCGCAGGAGACAGACGCTGGGACGTAGATTCGTGGGCAGGAAGTCTACTGGGGAAGTGCTCTCAGGAGTGAAGGCAGCAGGACTGGTCCACGTGTCAAGTTGGTCCTGTCATTATCCCTTTTCAAAAGATGTGGACAATGAAATTTAGGAGGCCACACGCTAAGGAAGCAGTGGAGTAAGGCTTCAATTCAGGTATGTCTGACGTCAAAATCTTGTGTTCAGTCACTGCACAGATAAACATATATCCTCTGTATAACATACACAACGACTGATGGTTCACCTTTTGTAACCTTTCATTTGATTTCACTACATGTTAGAAAGTTCTTTTTACACAAAACCTGAATCTGTCTCTAGCTTTAAATCACTGGTCTTTGTTCTACCTCCAGAAGGTCTGTAAAATTCAAAGCTGCCTTTTTCTGTATCACAGAATTTCAATTATTTGAAGCTACCTTCAGGTCTTTCCTAGATTGTAGCTGGCTAAAGATGACGATTTTCTTCTGCTTTTCTACATACCAACTACTTTCCAGACCTGCCACCCTTCTGATTCTCTTGCTGGTTAAGACATAAATGGATGATACCCAGTTACATGTTTCAGGGTGGGTCAAGCACGAAGAGTTTACCCTGCAACAGTACCACCCCACCAAGAGGCAGCAGGCCCCATAATCAAACCTTGGGGAGGAAGTCTAGAATGGAAGACACAAGCGTGTCCAGATAACTTCGCAACAGGCAAGATCTAGAGTGAGGTTTTAAACGATCAATTAACCACGTAGTTGGCTGAGTACAGGGAGGTGGAGCTGGCGTAAAGTATCAGGGGCATCCTGACAGACTAGAAGAAGAAAGCTTTAAATTCTATAGACCTTCAAAATGTTCACACACACTAAAATCAACACGAAGGATCATCTCTGCAATTGAATATTGTTCCTACATGATATAAGTCAGAAAACCAATTAAGAGGAAGCTGACTTATAAACACTAAGTAACTAGTAATTTATCCCATTCAAAGGATTTATAAAACTACAACTACCAAAAAATTACACGTAGCAATATAAACATATTTTTAAATGCCATATTAGGTCAGAATAGGATCCATCCAATACACTTTTCTATCTTTAGAACTGCCTCTTGAAAAATGTGTTTTTAGAGATGAAGGTTTTATAAAGCTCAGTTTCAACAGCACTGATAAGAGAAACAAATTTGTTTTGACAAAGACAGACTATGGAAAGCAAAAGAATCTGGTGATGGCTTTATAAATTCATACTTTAAAAATTCAACTGAATTTTTATCCTATTTACATTACAATTGGAGATTGACTATATGAAAAGCTAAATGTGAAATTCCCCAAAATCTGTGTGATTTTCAACCCCCTCTGTTAAATTAATCATGTCTGGTTACAACTTCTTCCCTAAGATCCAGACTTGCATCTCCAGCTAACTATTGAACATTTCTCAGATGTTCCATAAACATCCAAAACTCATTGACATCAAGGATAGTAATTAAGTTGTCTCCGGGCCTGAACCCGACCATCTTCCTGTCATATTTCAATAAACGGTACGACTGTATGCCAAGCCAAAACTTTTCTCTATTTCCCACATTCTCAACAATAATTAGAGATCTGACATCCTTATTATTATGTCTTGCTGAGTCCTATTCTCTTTATTTTCACTGCTACAACTTTGACTCCAGCCCTTATTTCCCACATCTATCTTATATCCATAACTGCAAAGTCTCCTCATGCTCTTCCTTCCTTATTTCTGGTCCTCCTCCAGTGTTTTTCTCACCAGAGTGAGGTTTTAAACTTTGAACATGAACCTAAAACTTCTTCAGTGGTTTTTACTGCCCACAAAATAAAGTTCACATTCTCAGGACACCACCCAGTGGCCCCTTTCCAGTGTACCTTTCCAGTTATATCTGCTACTTGTCCACCTTATGATCGACACTGCAGCAATTCTAGAGTATAAATGTTCCTGGAAATGTCTTGCCTCAAATGTTTGTTCCTTTGAATGGAGTACACTTCATCCTCTACTTTTACCTGCATAGTTCGGATTTATTCTTTAAGACTGACTCACCTTAAATGCCAACTGGCAAAGAAGACTAGGAAATGTAGTTTGCAGACCAATGTTATAGTACAATCGCTGTTTCTACTTTGGCTTCTTTCAAAGCTGTTCAGTTCCCTCCACTTCCAGGATAGGCAGCATAATCTCAAGGAGGAAATCAGATTTTTACAAAGACAGAAATAACTGTTCATTTGTGGTAGCTTCTATTTTCTGCTCTGCAAAAATACCAAGGTAGTGAATTATTAAGGGCTTTTCTCTCTACTTGAAATCATGTAGGAGAAAAAATTACAAAGAATACTGTATTTCAAAAAAATGTCCTTCATAGTGGCAACTAACGCAAACCTGAAAAGCTGAGTGGACATGGGATTTGGTAAAAGAAATTGTAATGGACAGCTTTGGCATGTTCGCTTGGCATATAAATGAATGCCTTCTTCCATTCTCTTGAATTACACCCAACTACATGACCAAAGGGGTGAGATTCTAGTAGCCCTGTTTGGAGGGCATTCTAATGAAAAGAAGCAGGGGGTTTTACTTATGTCAGGTGATAGTCTATGTTTATCACAGGGATGGTAAGGTTATAGTCCAATTTTGTAACTCTGTTCTGTGATTGGTTAATGAAAATTATGAAGGTCTAATTGAGTCAAGGTTTATTGAAGAAGTTATTGAAAATTCTCAACTTCTAATAGTGTTGGATGTGTCTAAATCTCGGTAAAAATGTAACTACACAGTACTTATACAGTATTATTACTAGCAGACACCCCATCCTACATGTCAGTTTTTCAACTATCACCCTATAAGTTAACAATAATCAAAAAGCAAACCAAGGGTTTACTAGGCTGCTAAGCAACATACTTACTAATGGCCTAGTCCTTGCCTGTGAAGGTTATCAGTCTTCACTTTTCTTTCAAGTCTTATGACTTTTATCTGTGGAATACGTTTTAGCCACTGCATTAACGAAAAATACATAGAAAACTCATACTGATTTCAGATTACTAATCAACACACATAATTCATCACTAAGTACTAACCTAGCCTATCTTCTTAATGTACAACTTAGTTAAAACAAGAAGGATTGTAGTATACATGAACTCCAAAGGGTTACTGCATCTCCAGAGAAGGATGGTTGTACACATTTTATTAATAGAAGGTTTCTGATTCCCAAATGGTGTGTTACAGATTATAAAGCAATTTGACTGTGATCACACTGTTACAGTGCTTAAAGCAATGCACATTAACAGAAGAGGAATTCTTTTTTTTTTTTTTTTTTCTAGTGTGGTTAAACGGTACAAATGTAAACACTGAAAATTCCCCAGACTGATGCAAAGCAAATATCACACTGGTAAAGATTTTCCATATGGAACTTTGATGTGCAGGGAAAACTTAAGTGCCACAATGTAACACTCAAGTTTGCTTTCTGGAGAATACATCAGAGGGCAAGGTAAGGCACACTGTCTAGTGAAAAATATCTCACTCTATTTACTCTGTAAGTACACAACCCCACTGGTTTATGCTGCATTAGGGAGATCTTTTAAGGCGAGGAAGGGGTAAATCACCTTCAAATAAAAAAGATTATGTAAAACTTGTCCACTGCTTTCTGGAGACTTGGGTTATTATATTTGGGATATAATTATATAACTATATAATATATAACCATAACTATATAATTACGTAACCATAAATCTCTGTCCCAGCACCAGACAGAAAATTAAGCAGAGCCGTTTTACCCCTACGGAGTTTCCCATTGCGTCCTAATCTCCAGGAACCTTCACTGTCATTGGTCCTGTTAGAACCCTGGGTTCCCTGAGATGCCTCAAGGACCATCAGAAAAAGCAGATCAGGACAGACGCTAGGCTTCTCCCTGCACTTCAAGCAAAAAATCTCCACTTTTCTTATATATCATATACAAGAAAAGTGGAGATTTTCCAAGAGCTTGCAGTTTATTTTCCAAGAATGATTCCTCTGTCAAATAAGTTTGAAATCTGCTGCTCTAAACAAAGTAGTTGACTGAGTCAATATGTCAGACCCAATGTGTGCCTCAGTTTACATGGGGCCTCTAAACACGTGACCAGGAAAGGAAGCCCCATGAACTTTTGCCCACACAGCTACTGCACCACTTATGCATCAACACATGTCCAAAATTTCAATCCTCCCCAAGGCTGTAGCACTTTACTTTTGTGACTTTAGTCTATTTAAATACACGATTTTTAAAATGACTTGGAAATGAGAACCATCTTTCTGCATGTGGAAAATACTGTGAAAAGAATTTTAATATAATATTTTGTGTTGTATATCCCTATTTACTTTTTTAATGAAAGCAGATTTATTTTTACTTTTATTTTTATTTATTTATTTATTTATTTATTTATTGGCTATGTTGGGTCTTCGTTGCTGCATGTGGGCTTTCTGTAGTTGTGTCAAGCGGGGGCTACTCTTCCTTGCGGTGTGCAGGCTTCTCATTGTGGTGGCTTCTCTTGTTGTGGAGCACAGGCTCTAGGTGCACCGGCTTCAGTAGTTGCAGCACATGGGCTCAGTATTTGTGGCACACAGGCTTAGCTGCTCTGCGGCATGTGGGGTCTTCCCAGACCAGAGATCGAACCCGTATTCCCTCCATCGGCAGGAGAATTCTAAACCACTGCACCACCAGGGAAGTCGCATATCCCTATCTACTTTCAAAAAGATTCTGGAGCAGCAAATAGTCACAAAATGGGGAAGTAGCTTAAAAGTTTCAAGTCCCTTGCCCCACCCCCCAAAAAAATTTAATGGGAGAGAAAAGATATATTTTAAAAGTTTGAAGCTCTCAAAGAGGAATTGATTGTGAGATGAGTGATGCTCAAGTATAAAAGAGTTGATTTTCCCAGCTCATACTAATAATATAATAATATAATTAGAGATTGAGTTACATGCTATGGAACAGTATTGAAGCTATGCTAAAGGGTTCACTTCTCTGAGGAAAAGCAGATCGCTCCTTCAATTGCTTTAGCTATTTGCATCCAGGAGTGTTCACATTTTGATCATATGAGGTTTTAGTTTTATGAGAATTCCTTCTTGAGCAAGGGATGTGTTCTGATACTTCCTTTGCTCACTGGGATAGTTTCATCTGGTTCCTTCTCTCCCCAGTTTGCCCAGATGTGAGGGGACAGCCCCCTCTTATTCCCATTACCTCCCTTATTATCCAGAACCCCGAACACTGGTCTGAGACCAATGAAAGATGTTGTCCATTCAGAGTAGGTCATGTAAGGTACTGAGTACAACCATGGGATACAGGCAAGCACAAATCATGAAAGACACTCAAGGATGCTGACAAGATGCTATTGATGGGCTGTCCTCACTCCTTTGCTGGCTCTCACCCCAGGTGGTGGACAGTCTTGCTAATATGGATCTATGAAGCTTTTGAAAACCAATTCAGCTGACACCCTCTTTGGAGGCTCTGCCGCTTGGAGAGGTATAGCCAAATCTTTAACTGACTCCATTTGATAATTATTCTCACCGCACTTTTCTGAAGAGGCCAGAACTGGCATTAGAATCTCTTGTAGACATTTGCTTTCTCTTTTATTCAACTTTTATGCTTGGATGCCCAAGAAATTTTGGAATGCCTTCTCGCAAATTCGTGACTGCATCCTGCCTTCTTCTTCCCAGACTCTTAATTCTACCAGTTCTATTGTATGATATTTACAATTATACTGTGATTGCCTTCTCTCTGGGCCTCATAAAGCATGTGAAATAGGTTCTCCGTCCTCGAAGACTGAAGGTTGATGTGTCTATGATGCTTCCCACATGGTACGAGGGAAAAAGTCTACATCAAGAGACAGGGGCAGGATGCAGAACCTCCCACACTAACTCTATTGCATTCAGACTATCTTTTCTCTCTCCTCTCCTCCCAAATTCAGTGGCGAGGGCCTATCATGAGTTTAGATGGAAGGTGTGTGGACACAGACTACATCTGATTTTGATCATTCTTACTGATTCCTAAAACTTTTTATCTCACTCTTGAATCTGTTGCCGTTTGTATTAGTTAAGATTCTCCAAAGAACCAGAAGAAATGAGATGTGTACATATACCGGGATTTATTTTAAGGAATTAGTACACATGACTGTGAAAGCTTGGCTAGCTAGTTCATAATTTAATGGTGGAGGCCAGCAGGCTGGCCACTCAAGAGAATTGCAGTTCAAGCCCAAAGGCAGTCTACTGTGGAACCAGGAAATGCTGATGTTGCAGATGGAGTCTGAAGGCCGTCTGCTGAATAATTTTCTTTTGCTTGGAGAAGGTCAACCTTTTGCTCTACTCAGGCCTTCAACTGACGGAACAAGACCCACCCACACTATGGAGGACAATCTACTTTACTTAAATCCACTGTTTATTGTGTATCTCATCCAATAAACACCCTCACAAAAACATCCAGAATAATGTTTGACCAAATGTCTGAGCCCTGTGGCCCAGACAAATGGACACATGTAATGAACCATCACACATTTGAACCTACAAGGAGAAAGTGGCCTTTTTCTATTGTTTCAAGTTTCAATTCTAATAGCTACCCCCTGGGGCTAATGATAGACCCGTGTCTAAAGAGAGAAATGATGGCCATAGTTGCAGAGGTAAGGGAGAAAAAATACCCGTCTGGTTAATATTCATTGATCAAATATTCATCAGTTACCTACCACACACCAAGGGCTATTCTAGACACTATGTTTCAAATGATTACTCTGTCATATTAGCAAATATGAAATGTGATTTTTTTCTTCTTAAATTGTATTGATCTCCAATCTGGGAGCATGCCAAATAAATATATATATATAAACAGATGATAGATAGATAGATAGATAAATCTCCAAAGTTTTCTATCTCACTTCATAGTTTCATGGCATGAATTATTTCAAGTTTTAGATGTTGAGAGACCTTTACGCCCCCCAAGTATTTATTTAACTTCCTTCCAAAACAGGACCTCCAGTTATACAATGTTGTTAACGAACCAAAATTCTGCCCTAAAATATAAGAGAAAATGAAAAAAATCTATAAACTGTGAGGAACTACAGCACTTACCCGGAGAAGTCAATTCAGATTGTAATCTGTGTCCCTCACATCCTCTGCTGTAGTGAGCACTGGAAACACACGGTAATTGCCCTCTAGAAAACATCATGCTCTGTTTTTAGACTCAAATGTTGGCATAGTAAATTGTTCTGAAATACCTGAAGAGGTGTTTTCTAAGTAACCTTCATGAGTAATTTCTTGAAATTGCATCTTTACGTGGGAGAAAATGGACTCCACCTAGGGTAGATTTTGCCTATAAGTCTCTGCCTGGCACCCCCCACTTTGGAAAGGTTCTAGCCCTTTCTCCTGTCAATAAGGAGATACTGTCTTTTCAGGGCTGTTAGAACAAAGAGATTGTTTTGTCTTCCTGGGAAGCCACTCAGACAGGATTAAGAATCACAATCCAATGGCCATAACAGAGACAGATGTGTGGATCACCGGCAACTGATGAACTGCCTTCATGCCTGGAGAGACCGTGTCTATCACCACTGACAGAGAATGCTTGACTGTTCTCAGAGGAAAACTAGAGAAACTGACTACTTACTTGCATTGAGAAAGCCTTACGCCACTTTGTACTATACAGACACGTTGAGGCCACGTTGGAGGAGAATTACTCAAAATATCTCGTTGGTAAGGCTAAACCCATGCACAAAACGCTAATAATTTGTACTTTCTTATAGACTAGCAATTTTCAAACATTTCCATCCATGACCTATAAAGCCTCCTTACTTAAAATCTTTCTAAATGTAAACTTTCTACTAAACAGATTGTGTCTTTTAGAAACAGGTCAGTTTTGAACATCCATTTTTCACCTATATCCTTGAGTACCGGTATATGGAGTAGGTGCTTAGAAATTATGTGTTAAATTGTTCTAAATGCCTCACATTGTTTCTTTTGTAACTGAGGAGAACCCTATGGGGTCTTTCAGGGAGAGATGCCTCCCCCATATCCTCTGCTTTAGCTCCTCTCTGAAGTACCTAGATAATAGTATCTGATGCACGTTTCCTGAGTTGTGTCACAGATGTGAACACCCCCACCAGATGCAAGATGTTAACTACCTGATGTAGCCCCCAGACCTCCTGGAGCCTGAGGATCCATAATGTCAACCCCTGGGACGCCGCCCTGTTGCCTCACTATCAACCAATCAGAGACCTGTGCAAGAGCTGATCACATACCCTGCAATACCCCTCGCTCACTTGGCCTTCGAAGATGCTTTGCGGCGCCTCCCGCGGGGGAGTTCAGGCTTTTTCAGCACTAGCTGTCCCTCAGGAGTTATTTGGTGCCTCGCAATAACCGCTGCCCTTTCCTTCTTCACAGCCCAGTGTCAGGAGATTGGCTTTACGACTTGTTGGCAAGTGAACCCCAGTTTGGTTCTGTAACATTTTCTACCATGTTGTTGATTGTCCTCCACTGGAACTTTAACTCTCTCTTTTTTAATCCCTTTTATCATTGTAGGATCAAGGGGTTTATTTCAAGTTATTAGAGTTCCAGGCAGTCAGAGGCTGAGCTGCTATGGTTAAAGACATCATCTCTATAAAATAATCAAACTAGTATCTTGTTAGATGCGTTGCTTTGGTTGTCTGTATAAGAAGGCAGACAAACTGAACTCCAAATACTTGGAACTCAAATCACGAAAGGTGTTATTGTCTTCAGAGGGTAAGCTTCTTGGAAAATGGCTTCCTTGAAATAAAACTGAATCTAAAAATGTTGTAACAGAATTTCTTAGTTGTGTTAAGAGATTTCAACCTTAGTAGTTGTGTGACTCATATACACGAGACAACTTAACAAAAGCCCCTAACTTCTTTTTCCAAAAAGTAAATGAAAATATCCATCAATAATGTTTCTCTTTTCCATAGTGTCATTACATAAATAAAATGTCCTAATCACTTGTTAAGAAAATTAATTATGAAAGCTGAGCACAAAGTGATTTGTTAGACCTTTTTGTAGCACTGTGCAGTGTTGAAAGTAATTTAAATACTGAATATTTGAAACAGATTAGTGGTACTCCCAATGTCTGACTTGATAGCTGGAGGAGTTCATATGTTAATTGAACAAATGTTTATTGAGCAGCTATATATGCAGGCAATGAGCTAGATGCTATGTCAGTTATAATGATCAATAGAAAAAAATTGGCCTTTTTCCTCAGTAATTTAATGTTCTAGAGTTGGGAGAATGGAAAAACAAACAACCATATAAGGCCATATTTAATGTACTGAAAAGAGACATAAATGAAGTGTTACTACTGTTAAAATGAAGAGATACAGAGTTTTAAAAAAGATAAAATTGTGAAAAGATTTGTAGACTAAATGACTTTTAAACTATACCTTGAAAGATATTCAGCATAGTGTCTAGCACATAGTAGGAGGTTAATAACTATAAATGAATGAATGAGATTTTGATAGGTAGAGAGATAAGGACAGGAGTTTCTAAGCAGCAGTAGTATTAGAAAGAGCTCAGAAGCAGGAAACAACAGAGTAAAACTGGAACACAGGGAATAGTTGGGATTATATTTATGATCTATAAAACGAGTAGAGCATATAAATCTACACATGGATTTTTTTGTGGCAGTGTAACCTGAGACTTTTAATAATCATCCAAAGACTTTTCACTTAATTTGAGAGGCAATCATCACAAGAATATTAAAATGGAAAAAAGGAAACCTGTTTCTAAATCTTTAAACTTTTCCAAATTTGCTCACGTTTAGTATGGTAAATTGCAACGTCTATCCGAAAATACTGCGGAGTAAAAACCCTCGGAATGTTCTTAAACTCAAGTGTCGTAACTTTCCATGCTGCCCCAGCCTATGATTTTCACTGTGCTCCTGAAATGTTTGTTCGCTTGTTAAAACCCATGTCACAAATCTTCTGTGCAGCAGCTAATATTTTACAATTGATCAAATAGCCTTGGATATATATTCCAAATATGTGACTTAATAAAAACAACTTAAAGATTTATGCTTCATTTAATGTACTTAGCTAAACTCATGGGATTTCAAAAGACGATAAAAAACAAAAGGCAACATGGGTTAATGCTCAGTTATCTTTTGGTTAACTTATATAGCTTAGCAATCGAAGAACATGAAAGAGGAATTTTTGATAAAACTCAGTTGCTTTTGAAAATCCATAAAAGGCAACTGCTTTTCCAGGGAAGACCATATTAACATTGGAATGCACAACTTTTAAACAAAAGCCCTCGCTAAGCTTCATTTGTAATTGACAATCAAGACACAATTTTTTAAGCTATTGCCACTCAGTGATGCTAGAAAAATGAACCTAGAGTAGGAAGACTTTTTAAAAAAAACTTACTACTTAAATGAAACTTCAGGGCCTTCCTCCACATTTTTTAGGGACTTTAGGGGTTGATAAAGAGCAGGCATGAGTTTCTGGGGGCTTGTGGATGATTTTGTCTTGGGGTTCCTTCTGAAGCTAAATTAGGCCAAATGTTACAGTTTTCATCATTTTCTCAAACATACATCAGCCTATTGATCAGTCCAAAAGTTTTCTTTAGCAGTATGATCACTACACTACCAGCCACCCTAGAGCTCTTTGAATCCCTCTGGGAAGCTACCACGGAAGCGAGCAGAACTGGACCACAGGAGGGTAAAGTGGCAGAATCTGAGCTGTAATAGGGCGTGGCAGATGCAGAGTCAGGAGAAAACATAGAGGGTGGCTCATGTTGGAATAGCATCACCAAAGTTTCATGGCGTTCAAAGGGCTGGGATGGGATAATGGGGGCTGAGCAGAGATAGGACTTGGCCACCAACCGTCACAGAACTGGGGTCCCTGATTCACCAGGTACACACGTGCCAATATTCTAAACTAAGACCAATCTGTTTCTCAAAACTTGGTCTACCTCAGCCCTATGCAGACCTCCATCTCCAGTCCAATTCTTAGGTGTGTCCTCTTCCACAGGAGTGGTCCTTTGACAAGTAACCATGTTCTAAAGCAACCCCCGACTTCACTTCCTCCACTCTGAGCCGCTCTGGCTGGGCTCTGAGACCCTCCACACCCCCACTGGCGCACTCACATTTGCTGGAGCACACGCTCTCTATTTCGCCGTCTCAGCTAATTTCTGAACTCTTTCTCAGAAGCACAGGGAAGGCTCTCTTCCCCATATGTCTGAGGACACAGGCTCAATGGCGCTGTCAGCGGGTGCTCAACCAGACTCCACAGCTGTCTCCGCTCTGTGGCTCTTATGTCACATCTCATTATATTTCTGTGGAGCCTCCAGAGGGAGGAGCAATGAGACCTCTCCTCCCTCTCCTCACTGATTTTTCTCAGATCCACCTGGGATCACAGAAATAGGCAAAACATCAGTTCTTTCCTCCCTTCCTTTCTCCTTTTACTTTCTAGCTAGTGGAGTCTTTAGCTGATCTAGAGTATTTAACAGAGGGGGGTGAGCTACAGAAAGCCAATTCTGACTCCATGGTTTCACATTTTTCTTGTCTCACATCTGAATCAAATAAAGAATTTGGCATCCTTATTCTCTAGTTCGTCTATTGACAATCTCAGGTGGCTTCTAATCTACCCACCTGAACCAGGGATGCTCACTTAGTAAACAGAGATTTCAACAACTCTCATATTTTGTCACCAATTCTATGGGAGTTAAAAAGCAGCACTTTCTCCACATCAAGGTTCAGGGACATCCTGTTGAAGTGATTGTGGAAACCTACCTGGAGGATATGGAATGTTTAATCCAGGTCTTGAAGGGTTTCTGAGGCTACTGGATGGGGAGGTTAAATGGGAAAAACATTTTAAGGCTCATTAAGTGGAAGTTTTGTTCTACCATGCTCTGTGTATGCATGTGTACGTGTTGTGTTTTACCATCAGATTCTTTTTTCTGATTTTACGTATTTCCAATGACTAGTAGGTTTTGTTTAAATTAAAGAAAATTAAAAAAATAACTTAGAGTCGCTGATGCATATTTCTCAAGTCTTATTTGCTGATTTACAACAGTATGAACAACTGTTACCCTGCACTTACCCTTGACATTTTTTCTTTCTTAGGTACAGACTGTATAAAATGGCTCACTCCAAGTTCTCCCTCTGCTTCTTTCATCTAGTCCTTATGCGTCTATTTTGTTGGCTTCTCTTGTTGCTCCTACTCCTGTCCATCTCTCCTAAGATTCATTCCTTGGCCATTTGTTTGTCTCCCTAAGAAAGATTCTGCAGAATTTCCAGGTTTTATGAACCCGTATGAATTATTGTCATTTCCAGTGCTGTTGCCTCCCCTGGTCTCCAGCCACCTTGTACCCTGCCATTTCATAAGGTGATTAGGAACTTATCAAGTACCTACCATCTGCCACCGCTGTACTAGATTCTTGAGATTCAAAGATGAAAAGCAAAATCTCTGCCCTCATGTTTACAATAGAGCCCAAATGAGGTCTTCCCCATTGCAACTCTCCCTTCTTTGACATTATTATTTCAGCTTATAGCATCATCATTCTCTGAGTCTAAAAACTATGGTGTCACAACTCCTGCCCCTTCTCTTTCTTCCCTACATTGTCATGCTGTCAACATCCCCTTTTCTCATCACACCCTTAAAATTCCCATGGCCAACACTTTAAGGCAAGCCTGATTTATAATGCCTGAGATAACTAAATAATTATCTACCTGGGCTCCTCAACTGGGCTCTTGTATCTGATCACACAAGCATGTCCAGCATGATAATGTCAGATTATCCTTCCTGAATTACTATGTTAGACATTTAGCTTGTGCTTTGATTTCCAGTCTACTGCCCAGCAGACATTTGTCATAATCATAACTGTCCCGCATATTTGTATGCACTTCCTGTATTTAAAGAAGCCACTTTCCTTCTTTCTTTTCTCCCTTTCTTCCCTCCCTCCTCCCTCCCTCCCTTCCTTCCTTCTCTCTTTCCCTTCTTCCTTCCCCAACTATTTATTGAGTGCCAACCTTTGTTCATGGTACCAAGAAGAGAAAAATTAGCAAAATAGACCAAAGCCCTGTCTTTGTGGAAATTAGATTCTTCCTCTTCCCTCTGTTAGCTCTCAGTTTCAGCCAAGCCTATTCACCCCTCATGTCCCACCATTAGAACAGATGATCTCAGCCTAGAATAATCTCCCCAGCCCTCTTGTTGATGCTTACTCTATTTTACTGGTCTTGCTATGTCCCTTCTTCTATGCACACCTTCCCCAATTGCTTTATTTGAATTCTTTTTCTGCTGTCTAACCTTTCACTGAACTTGAATCTAACTCAGTTCTTGGACTCTCTCTTACATTATTACCTATTCTTTAATGTATGGAGTCATCCTCTATTATATTCTAGATTCCCTGAAGGCAGGGACCATGTATTACACCTTTTTGAGTCCCAGCATTTGGCCCAGGGCCCTGCGTACACAGTGTGTGTGTGACAGAATGGCAAGGACCTTCCTACATGTGCTCTTTCTGTCGTCCATTCCAACGTGATGCTAACAAGGAAAGCCAGTTACAGCTCTGAGAGTCTCAATTCACTCTCAGATAAACATCCAATTCCTCATCTAGACATTCAAGGCCCTCCACAATCTGGTCCTAAATTCCCTTTCCATGAAGAATATGCACAAACTTGATTTTCTTAAGAATATTTAAAATCGTATGCTTTTTTTCTTTCCAAACCGATGCTAATCACTTTGAATTTTTTTTAAAAAAACAAATGATTCTCAATATAGACATTTGAACAATTTCATTTTTGTGTGTGTATAACAATCTGTATACCTGGTTTCATGATTGCTCTGCGTTTCATTTTATATGATAGAAGTCCTTAAAAACAGGAACACAGCTCATTTTTTGCCTTATATATTATGAATGAGGGGAGAGAAATGGAACTTTGCAGGGAGGAAAAAAAAGATGAAATTACAACCTTGCATTATTTGAACAGCAATTTTTGTATAAGAATGGCTTGAATTAAAGCTAGTATATCTCATTCACTATTTGCCACTATTTGTTGTATGAATCTCTACAAAACAAATTACCATGGATTTAGTGGCTTAAAACAATATGCATTTATTATCCCACAATTCCTGTGGGTCAGGAATCTGGGCAGGCTGAGCTGGCTCCTCTGCTCAGGCTTTCACAGGCTGAAATGAAGGTGTTGACTAGGTGCTCTTATCTGAAGAATTGACTGGAGAAGCTCAATTCAGAATGTTGACAAAATTTATTCCCTGTACCGGTTGCCTGAGGGTTCCATCTTCTTCCTGGATGTCTGCTAGAGTATGCTCTCAGGCCCTGCAAGCTGCCTGCTGTTCCCTGCCATGCGGCCCTATCAAGTCAGGAACTTACAACATGGCCGTTTAATGCTACTTGGGAAATATCTCGCACTCCAGTCTACTAAAACTAACTCAATCAGAGAAGTAACATCCTATCTCCTTTGTCACATTCTGTTCGTTAGAATCAAGTGAAGTTTCTACCTGTACTCAAGGGAAGGGGATTAAACAAGGGTACAACTTGACAAGAGTCACCTTAGGGTATATCTGCCACAGTGGACCTCTGCCCAAAATTTAAAAAAACAAACAAACCCAAAACTGTGAATATGCTTTGAAAATTAAGAATACTGTAGTAAGCAAAGCAACTTTCACATTGTATTTCAAAGGTAAAACTATTATGTTGCATAAATATGAATATATACTATTAATTCAACCTGTTTACTGTGGCTGAGAATGATGAATGTCCTCTCATATTTAATTGATCTAATTTCTTCTTTTAGCTGACAATATTTTTGCTGCCAATTTTTAATTAAATTGTTTCTCTCAGGGCTCCTTGACCTCTGGGTGCTCTGTTCTGAGAAGTCATCTAGAAGCCCTCATCTAACTAATGGTGTCTACCAAATTCAGAGCTTGCACTATGTACAAGTTCTCATACTATATATTTATTGTACTATGACAATAAATACAGGCAAAATATACTAGAATCCCTATTATACTGACCCAGTCAGAATTACCAGTTCAAAAATATAAAGTTTGTTACCCTGTTCTTGGATCATTTCCCTACAGAAAAGAAAATAAACCTCAGGAAGACTGTGTTTTATAGCATCAAGAGTCACACTGGACTCAAACAGAGCTTAAGAAAGCCTGTTGGCATAGCTCGAAGAGTGTTGAGATATTTCTGCCAGTGGAGATACTTAGATTCTGCTATTCAATGAATTCCTGGGAGAAGAGGTAAATGAAGAGTTAAATTTGAATGTCTGATGTGCTTTCCCCTAGATCATGCCCTTTTTCCTTTTTTTGTAGGGAAAGGGAGGTACTGGGATGCGCTTTTTTTTTTTGTAAAATTTTCCTGTGTAATTAAATATCCTTCCTGAGAAACGATTTACAGTATCTGGTTTATAGCATCCTGTTAAACAGAAACTATGGCATTCTGATTATACAGCCTTAGGTTGACTATTAGGAAAACATTTTTCAGTTATATCTTTTCCTATCTGACTACCCAGAGACTTAATTATAGATGTGGCATATATTGTCCTGACCAAATACTTTGCCCTGTAATATATAAAGCAAATTAACATTATAATCTTTATTTCTCTATCATGCTTTAAGTGTACTCACCTCTGACACTTTTCATAACAGAGATCTACATAGATAACTGAACAATTTGCTTCTTTCTGAAAGAAAATAAAAATTTTCCATGAAATTTTGTTTTAAGAACCTCAGTTAAGTAATATATTCTTATAGCTTAATTTTCCGCTATGGCCATGAAAATTTAGACACACCTAGTTTAATGTTATGGTTATAAAAACCTAACCTGATAATTCTGGATGATTATACAGATAGAGCCATCTCTGACACTTTTCTTTATTTTCCTTTGGGTTAACAGTTTTTATCATTTATTAATTTACTGATAATAATGATGGTGATGATAGTGATAGTTAATATTTATTGAGCACCTACCACTTGCCAAACACTTAAGCCAAGTAGTTAATGTGAATGATTTCACAATTGGCTATGATGATGCCCATTTTACAGATGAGAAAACTGAGCTTTAGAAATTAACAGCATGCTCAGAAGTCACACTGGTGGCAGATTCAGGACTCACACCCAGTACATTCTAACATCAAAGTATATTGGCCTCTTTCTCCAATCCATCACCATGTATTTTTAGTGGTTGAATTTTATGAATCAGTGATATATTATTCATAGAAAAATATATGAATCTTCAACCACGTAAGCTGGAAACATTTTAACACTCTGTGTACAGTTACTACAATATCTGTTTTCCATAAATTTGATACAATTACCACAAATATGGTACCGTATTTGACAATGTACCAGATTAAAGTAATTTTCGCTTCAAAATATCTATATAAGATATGATCTTGTTCTCATGCTAGCAGAACATGCACATCTCCCACTTCTTTAAAGGTGTTAATATATACCATGGCCACTCTGTAGAAGTCTCCCTGGAAAACATAATGGCTAGAAACAATGACATATACATTACTAGTAAAGAATATAGACACAAGGCACATATTTTGTAATATAAACGGAAGAATGAATATTTGTCACAGTATCAACAATATTCTTATCTTTTTAAGATTATAATCTTCTTTAATGGGTCAGTGAATCAGGGATGCAAGATTATATTACACACTGTGTTAGTTTTCTAGGGCTGTCATAACAAAATATCACAGACTGGATGGCTTAAGCAACAGAAATTTATTTTTCCAAAATTCAGGAGGCTAGACGTCCAAGATTAGGGTGTAGGTAGGTTTGGTTTCTTCTCCGTGGCTTGCAGATGGGGGCCTTCTTCCTCACATGGTCTTCCCTCTGTGTCTGTGTCCTGATCTCCTCTTCTTATAATGATATCAGTCAAATTGGATCAATGCCAACCATATGACCTAATTTTATCTTAATTACATCTTTAAGGGCCCCACCTCTAAATACAGTTACATTCCGAGGTACTGAGGGTTAGGATGTCGACATATGAGTTTGAAGGGGACATAATTCAGCCCACAGCAGAGGCATAGCCTAATGTCTGTCCAGCAAGTAATAAAAACATTCCATTGGACTGATGCCTAATAATGCTTCCCTTTTCTTGGTGTGATTTCCTAACCATAAGTGTCAATAAGTTATTTCAGGAAATAAAAACGTGCAAATGCTCACAAAAAGTAACAACTTCTACCTCTCAAAAGGAAACAAATCAGAAAGTGGTTAACAATTCACAGAAGACAAACATTTCCTCCTGCATTTCAGTTAAGTACTCTAAAATCCATCTCACACTATATAGTAAATAATTTTAACAAATTGTTTCAAGGTCAGTTTCGATAAAGGAAATCACAGTTTCTCCTATTGAATTTTTACAATATTGTTTTAATGTGAATGACACGACTAAAACTGTAAAAGGAAAACTATATTAAGATAAATATTTGTAGAAATTATAATAGAGAAAATATATTATTATCCTATATATTTTTTCAAATTAATTAAAATGTTAATGAATTACATAAGCATATGACATAAAATGACTGTTTCCACAAGTTTCCTATTGAATTTTAATGTAAAAGTGAGATGTGTCTCATGGGCACCAGGGACTCCATGACCTCTATTTTCTGAGACAGTCTCAGGACCAGCCATCACTTAACTGTTGCTTTTGGATCAGTTCCATCTATCGCAACCCGTCAAATAAGCAAGTGATAAGTAGCAGTGACCCATGTGGCTCCTACATTGCATAGGAATTACAGATTTGTTTAGTTTTGCAATTAACACTCATTTTTTCAATTGCTGAGAAAGATGTTAATGTCTCCAAGTATAATTGTGGATTTATTTATTTCACCTTTCAGATATATCAGTTTTTCTTTCACATATATTGAAGATTTTACCATGTGAATACACATTTTTCCTCTTGGAGAACAATTGCTTTCTCAAACTTCTTGAGGTTGGCAAAGAATTTTTGAGACATAAAACCAAAACCAGCAGCCATAAAATAGAAACTCAATCAATAAAACTTTATAAAATTGTAAAACCTTTTCTCTTCAAAAGATACTCTAGGAAATATTTTTCAAAGACACAGAGTGGGACAAAATATTTGAAAAACAAATATCTGATAGAGGACTTGTATCTAGACTATACAAAATTTCTCAAAATTCAACAATAAGAAAACTACCTGATTTTTTTCAAATGGGTAAAAGATATGAGCAAACACTTCACCAAGATAGAGACGCAGAGGGCAAATGAGCTTATGAAAAGATACTTAGTTTCATTACTCTTTAGATAAATACAAAATAAAACCACAATGATTTATCACTACTCATCCATTAGAATGATAGTATGGATAGTATTATTATGTTTAATAGTATACGACCAGCAATCTAGGTATTTACTCAAGTGAATTGAAAACATATATACACAGAAAAACCCATGTGTGAATATTTACGGCAGCTTTATTCATAATCTCCAAAACCTGGAAACAATCCAGATGTTATTCAACAGAAGAATGGATAAGCAAACTGTGGTATATCCATACAAGGAATACCACTCAGAAATAAACAGAAATGAACTATTGATCCATGTAATAACAAGGATGAATCTGAAACACATCCAAAGTGAAAGAAGTCAAAGCCTAAAGGCTATGATTCCCTCCATAAGACATCTTGAAAAGACAACATAAAGGAATAGAAATCAGATCAGTGGTAGTCAGGGATTGAGAATGGAGGAAGAGTTGATACCAAGTGGCAGCATAAGGAAATTTTGGATGCCATGGAACCATGCTGTATGGTACTATTATGGTAAATACAAAAATTTATGTATTTGTCAAAAACCATAGAAATAAACACCATGAAGTTTTTATTTTTGTATTTTTATTTTTTAAATATTTATTTATTTTCTTTAAGAATTTTTATTGAGATACAATTGACATACAATGAACTGCATATATTTAAAGTGTACAATTTGATTTTTTTTCTTATTAGTAATGTATATATGGCAATCCTAATCTCCCAATTCATCTCACAACACCGCAAAGTTTTTAAAAAATCAACCACTTCTTCAGAGAACCCCAAGAGGGAGGGGATGCAGACCGTGGAAACCATACCATGTAAAATGTTCACATTAGGGGAAGCTGGGCGAAGACTATTTGGGAACTTTCTGTATTATCTTGCAAGTTTAAAGTTATACAAAAATTAGACGTTAAAGAAAACCAAACTATCTAGTTGCATCACTTTCACTTAATAAAACACAATCTCAACACCAAAAAAGAAAGAATTATTTAATCTCATAACAAAGCAAAGTTCCTAAAATTTACTAAATGTAATATTTAAAACAAAAATTCTGGCAGTCAATTAGAGCTCCAAAAGCATCATTTTTCTGTTTTCTTTCCTGGCACATTTTAAATAATCATTTAAAGGGTATCTGTCTAGGAGCTGTTTAAGAAAGATTTCTGAATGAATAAATGAGATAACATTCAAATTCGACTCATCACCTCCCCTTTAGCCCCAACACCACCTTCTAATTTCACAATTTTGGTTAATTATGATTTTATTGTTTCAGTGCCCCAGACTCAAAACCTTGGGATCTTTTTAAACTCTACGTTTTCATCTCAACATTTCTCCCCGCCCTACATACATCAAGTAAGTCACCATCCATGCCATTTCTATCCCTGCTTTTCATTTGCTACTTTTCATCACAACAGTTAAAGTGCCCATAAATTCTCGTACATGTGATTACAATATGACTTCAAATGGCCCCTTTTGTAAAATGGCTGCCAGATAGAGTTCCCTTACTTACTCAGACCATGGCATTATAATGCTCCAAAACTTTCAATGATTAACCATTTTCTACTAAATAAATTATATCCTCTTTAGGGCATTTAGTGGCTTCCAGTATTGACCCACACAGGCAAGCTGAACTGTTCATTATTTCCCAAGGACAATATCAATGTTCACAGCTTTCATGACATTGTTACTGCCATTCCTTCCACCGGAAAGTGCTTTTCCTTTCTGTTCATAGAGATCCAGTCATCTTAGTTCACTTTTCATACGCTTCATAAAGCTTTGCCTGATTTCCTAAAAAGTGGATGCAAACCCCCATGCCCTCCAAAACTCCATGCCATTTTGTATAATCCCCTCTCGTGGATTTTATCATATTTTTACCTTGCATTATGGTTATTTAACCATCTTATTTATTGCCTCTTTTAATATGAAAACAGGGGCTGTGATTCATCTTTATTTTTCCTGTCCCCTACTGAACCAGAAAAAGTGCTGATACGTGACCATAAAATGATAAACACAAAGTAAATAAGTAAATAAAGTATCAGTGAATGAATAAGTGAATGTTGACTAAATTGTGATGGAGGAGGAAGGAAAGTTTGGACTAGAAAATGTAAGTCGTTCCTTTTCTCCTATGATGACTATTGGGGGAGAAAAATGGCTTAATGGCAGAGAACACCAATGGTTATTCACAATGTCTGCTTGTTCCTGAACCTACTATTTTAGCCATAGGCACAATGGTGACTTTATGACTCTTTCTAGGAGCTTCCATGACCACAAAAGAAGACAGTCTCCTTCAGGCCCTAGAGCTGACTTTGCGAACTCTGGCAATGGCTATCTTGATTCTTACGAATAGAAGATCTTCCATCAGTTTCCATGTACTGAAAAGAAAGTATTATAAAGACATTTGATTTATCTCTTTTACATGAAAGAAACTAGGCCGCACAGAAAGAACACTAGAGAATTTACCTCAGATAATAGCAGTCTCAGTAAAAAGCACCTGCTGACCCCTGCAAAATTAAAACATCACATGACACATACATTAAAGATACACATCAAATTAAATTCTAATACCCCAAATGACATTCTTCTTTATTAAGCATGATGGAAAGCAAGAGCCTATGAGTGACAGGTATTCTCCTATGCAGCCATAGGTAAAGGATATTTTCTGGCTGAAACATCTTTTATGCATCACATTGAAAGTTCTACACGAAGCATGCCTGCAATTTTTTTCTTTAAAAACAAAACAAGTCTTTCTCAGTGCTCTTTTCCTGCTGTGAAATATTCTGCATATTTACACAAAATTACTTGAAAATTTTTCACTTAAATGGGTGGATGTTGCCTAAAATCATTCAAGAAGACAAGAAAAATTAAAAAAACCCTCAGTTATTTCTGCTACTCTGTTCTTAGGACATGTGTTCACAGAACACATCAATTTATATAGATAAATGAACCTTATTCATGTGGTGGCTAAAGTTATAGAACTCTAACATTGAAATATGAATAACTTACTTATATGTGATTCAGTTTGGCCTTTAAAATGTTGGATTTAACATGTCCATGCTCACCTCGTGCTACTTTCATTTTCCCTTCAATAAAAAACCGTAGAAAATTGTTAAAAACTCAACTATGTATGGCATTTCATTGGATATAGATTCTATGGAGTGCCAAACTCTTTATTCAAAACTCATTGTCTGGTATCATTTAGGTAAATGTTTTTTATAGCCCTGGGCACATGGGCAAAAACTTACTTCCAGGGCTGGATTATACTTTATGCATTTAGCCAGCTCTTTAGATGGTTATCTATGTTGTAGCTTTCTCCAAACTCCAGATCACTGAAGTTTATTTTAGCATCCTCAAGGCTTATATTTTTCACTGATAAATCTAGAATATACACGTTCACACAAATCTTGGATTAATTTACATTAAGTGTGTAATAATCTTTAAAGCCCTTATTCTAAATACTACTGAATTCTCACTTTAAGAAAAACTGTAATTTATAAAAAAAAAAAAGAAGAGAGTTTTTAAAGGAATTCTCTAGTGAATCCTTTGGCAAAGTGAGTAATCACATTCTAACTTATCTGTTTTGCAAGTTGAGAAACAAGATTCTCATATCTCTGGTAGAGGAGATGAGAATGAGAGCAAAGAGCATCTCTTGGACGGCCCAAGAGGAAAGGGTGAGATGAGAGGAGAGGGCAGCAGCCCGGGTTCTCTCCCTGGAAAGCTAAATGTCAGCAGGGTTAGGCCTTGCCAATATAAATACAATCACAATGATGGTATAAAAAGACATGCATTTTCACCTCTATTGACTTTTCACGTTCATGGGATAATTATTGTAACATTTTCTTAAAGGGCAAAAAGCTTTTGATGATGAATACATCTCATTACATGGAATTTTACGTGTAATCCTTACATGAATCTCATTGTAATTCAATGGATGAATTACGTGTTAATGCTAGCATAACAAGCCTTTAACCTATTTGACTTAATTACAGGCATATCATCAGATTTACTGGGAAAAGGTTTCTTCCCTATGTTCTAAAAAGTCCTTTCACTTTTTTAACCCTTTGGTTAAACCTTTCAAAGGCAGTATCAGCCTGTCATGAACAATCTGCCTCTTACTACCATATTCTAAGGATTTCACCTATAGGAATAGAGAGGACAGAATAGAGAAGACATCATTTTCCTTAACTTTGTGAACGTCTATATAGATGTTGAGGGCTCCCAGTATGTCTGGTCCCTTATGAGCAGGATCTTTTTCAAATCAAAAGATGTGGTTAAATAGAATGAACTTAGGCTGGGAGTTAGAAATCTAGCTGTGACACTCACTAGCGGGGTAGCTTTAGAAAAGTCAATTAACCAGCATGAATTCCAGCTTTCTTTTCTATTAAATGGAGATATATTAAGCATGTACCTACTCACAGTGTTTTGGTGAAGATCTAGGGATATAATGTTAGTGGTATTTGGAATAGTGTTGTGTGAAAAATAAAACATAATACAAGTAGAGAGTATAGAAGAAGAAGAAAAGAAGAGGATGAGGAAGAAGAAGAAGAGGAAGAGGAAGATGAAGAAGAAGAGGAAGAAGAAGAAGGAGGAGGAGGAGGAGGGAGAGAAAGAGGATGAGCAGGAGGAGAAAGAGAAGAAGGATAAGAAGGAGGAGCAGAAGGAGGAGAAGGGAGAGGAGAAGAAACAGAACAAGAAGCCAGCCGGCAGTAATACAACAAATCAGCACTTTAAAGAGCATTAATAGATATCCAATACACATACATACAAAAATAGGGAATGAATAGAATACCCAAGGAGCACATAGCAGGGATACCTAATCCAGAAGGGTTCTCAGAGCAAACAACAATGAATCTGAGACTAATCTGAGGATAAGTAGGAAAGAATTAGAATGTGAGTTTTGTTGGGAGTGAAGTGGGTATGGAGGTAGGAAGATGGAGGGTCTTCATGATAGAGATTATAATTTGTGCCTTCCTACAAAGTCAGGGCCCAGAAGTTTTTATCGAGTGAATGAAAGGGAGAGCATATCTGAGCTAGGAGTGCAAGATGAGAAGGACTGGAGATGCGGTGAGAGGGAGGTGGAGGCATGACTAACGGAGTTCAGTTTTAGAACGGTAACTCTGGCTACTACATGGAGAACACTGAGGAGAGGCGTGGGAGCAGAGAAGCCAAAGAGCAGATGATTACAGAGAGTCCATGGCCTTGAAGAGTCAGAGAAGGACTTGACTGTTGATTGGATGTGGCTTGTGAGGGTAGTCTATGGAAAGGATTAAGGAAACACTGGCATCCCAGATTTAAGGAGAAAGGAAGCACCAAACCAGAGTTTCTAAATCTCACCCCCGATTATAGGAGCATGTGAGAAGAAAGGCCAAAGTCTCAGCATGATAGCAGGCACTTCTTGAAAGAAGTTCCCTTAGCTGAGTCCTGACGGAGGAGGAGGGGTCCACTACGTGAACAGTAGGAAGCAGAAGAAGCACCTATTTCTCATGCATCTGCTGTCAGCAGGGGCAACTGAGCTTCAGGTGATCTAGTCAAGGGGCCAAGGAGGAGGGAGCTGAACTCTGCCTTTGGTGTGAGGCATTGCGAAAGGTTATATAGCAAAGGGCACAGATATAGGAGCCAGGATGAGCGGCGGTGAAGAATGGGCTCGATAGTTCCACCTACCACAGGGGCCTCCACAAGAACCTGAAGAGAGCATCTTCATGAACAAAGAATATATGAGTTGATAGACCAGAAAGCAGTCCACTTTAGAGGACGTTGGAGGGTGGAAAGGGAGAGAGAAATTGGGATGAAGAAAGGTGGGCATGGGCTTCACGAAGGGCTTATTGTAAATCACAGAAGGTACTGAAGTTCTAAGTGCCAGCAGGGCATTCTGGGAACAGTTAAGGAGGAGATGGGTCCCAACCCAGTCTTAGGGGGTCGTTGGGGAGACTTACCAGGCAGAGAGAGTGGGGTGTGCCAAAACTGCAGGAATACAATCCCTTTAACAAAGCTGGGGCTCCCTGACCGGAGGCATGGTGTCCTTGTTGTGTGATCATGCATGCTTTGTCCGGGTCTGTACCTGAGCAGAGTAGCCAAGCTCTGCTGTTGTGACTTGGTGGATCCTGGGAGAGGTCCCCTGCCCCACAGCTGGAAAGCCAACAGCGTCCAGAGTGTGCTGCCCGAGAACAGAGGAGAGGACAGGGAGTCTGGTTCCCGTGGCAGGTGCTCCCGGGGGATTAAACTGTTTGTTCTCCTGTCAGCAGGCTGGCTAATCCTCCAAACCCGTGCCAGGGATACGCGCACAGTAAACACTCTGCTCTGGGAGAGCTGTCCCGTCAAAAACCAAGAGAGCTGACTCCCCTGCAGCTCCGAGCACCCCTCTGAGTCCCCTTTCTCTGCAATTACCAGAGGCCATAATTGATCTCCCAAAGGGATGGCAGATTTCACAGAAGCCTTGCTAATTCCTCCCCTTTTTCTATTGGCCAAGTAAAAGTTGTGTGTATGTGAGTGTGTGCGTGTGTGTGCGTGTGTGTGTGTGTGTGTGTGTGTGTGTGGTGATTGAGTGAGGCCAACAAACTCCAGAGAGTTGCCTGAGGTCACACAGTCAGTGGCTCAATGTGGATTAGCAAAGCCTCATGCCCTATTTGGTCCCCAATCCTTTTTATCTAACCACAGAACAAGTGGCCATATGAAGAAAACATAAAAAGCATTAACCTCTGATGAGTTACATTTATATTTCTTGTGCATTTGGCATTTATTTTGGTTGTTTCAATTTGTGTGGCTTCATATATGGGGTCCTGTGTGTTGTCCTCTGAATTCTGGGTCTTTCATTTCTGTTGGCATTCCCCTTATTCTTTCATTAAAGTTACAGTTTTCCATTTCAATAAAAGTTGTCTCAAAATTGTCCTTAGCTTTGGTGTCACTGCAATGTGGAATTTAGCAGGATTTCCTCCCCTCCACACTAAAAGGAAAAGACATTTCAGCACCAGCCATTAAAAAAAACTTTTTTTCTCCCAGTTTTATTGAGATGTAATTGACATACAGCACTGTGTAAGTTTAAGGTGTACAGCATAATAATGTGACTTACATACACCATGAAATGATCACCACAATTAGTTTAGTGAACATCCCTCATCTCTTATAGATACAAAATTAAAGAAATAGAAAAAATATTTTTCCTTGTGATGAGAACTCTTAGGATTTGCTTTCTTAATGACTCTCATATCTAACATACAGCAGGGGTAATTAGATTCACCATGCTGTACCTTACATCCCTAGGGCTTATTTACCTTATAACTGGGAGTTTGTACCTTTCGATTGCCTTTTTCTAGTCCCCCCTCCCCCCACTCCCTAAACATCATGAGCCATTCTTGATCAACTGATTTGAATGTTTCCTGGAAGAATGAAGTAATTTTAACTGTGACTTCACATATTTTCTCTCCAGTGGTCATTTTTCTCTCCAGTGAAAGTCTCTGGCCTTTAAATACGCCCTAACATTTTTCCCACTCTGTTTAAATCTTTGGTGCATTTCACGTCTGTGTGTGCCTGCAGCTAATTTTCTTTGAAATGCAAAACTGCTGACTTCAGTGTGACAGCACCACAGGCTGGACACAGTGGTCTCAGGGCCATCGAGAGGTCACTTTCTGAAAAGACAGAAATAACCCCCAGAAAATAAAGAGCTTCCCTTGATGCACTCTAAGCACCCCATACTTACCTGCTTTGCAATAACTGCCAGGCATATGTGGTGAAATTCATAGATTGCCCGACTACAAATGGGCATAAAGATGAACTCAATTCCCTCTGCTACCACATTTTTCAAAAAAGACTGAAATCCACTTGAGAAATAAGTACAGTTCTCTGTTTCTCAAGATTACTGTTTAAATGATTATGTCAAGCTGGAAAAAACAAAACAGCATCACAATTTCCAATAATGTGGTTTATCATAAAATAGTCAGGTTTCTAAATTGGAAAGAAAGTCATTACATTTAATTGTGATGACAGAGTCATTAATGAGCTTCATGGCTGTCCACATCTAAGAACATTCTTGCCTGCTGTGCTTGCAGGGCTGGAACTAGAGTGTGGCAGTAGCCTCAGGCACAAAATTTAAGGGGGTGCCAGAAACTCAGTAGTCAAGATAAATATTTTAATGCAATATTTATAAAAGCAAAATTAGTGCAAAAAAATCCATAATGAACAAAATATCAAAACTGATGGATCAAAATGGATTGATTGTAAATTTCCTGCTCTTCAGATAGGTGTAATACCAGAAGATGGACAGAAAGGGCAACTTGAAATGTGTGGTTAGTGTGACAATAGCTTATATGTTCCAAGGGACTTTACAGAGGAGAGAGAAAGAGAGACAGAGGACCTATGCACAGTTACGGTTGTGTTTTATCCACCTTAGTTTAAAGGAGACTAGAAAATTGGAGAAGAAGGGAAAGTCTATAGGAAAAGGAAAAAGAAGCTTTACAGCTGCTCAAGACCGTCATTAACCTTGATCTGTTTCATCTACTTAGGGATCCCTACTTTGAAGAGGAGATGATATTCTCTGGCTTTTATCTGTGCTCTGCAATTGGCTTCATTCTCCTATTCATGGGCATCGTACCCTGGGAACTATAGTCATGTTCATATCATAACTCTATGTTCTCTGAGAGTCTGGCTTTCAGGCCAAGGGGACGTGGAAATCCACAACAACAGCTTAGGTAATTAGGCAAAAATATCTGGCCTCAGTTATCCTGAGAACCATCTTGTGGAATACATTAACCATTAAAATTTTATTTGGAGACAGTGGAGAAAAAATTGTTGGGTGGAAAAGATCGGGTGTTATAACATGTGCTGTATAGTATTCAAGTGTTAAGTGTTATCCATCACAATCATTGGAGTGGAGAAAGTAACACACAAAAACCTTACTTAGGGAGAGGAAGTCCCTGAGCAGAGGGCAAGCATGCGTCCCATGTAGGGCAAGATGAGGCCACATTCTGGGTGCCACTTGATATTTTATTAATCTCCACTGCTAAGAACTTCAGATCTTTGCATTATTCGTGTATTTTCCTGAGCTTATGCCTCCAGGTTTTTTAAGTGAAGGGCACAATTTTTAAAAATTAAATTTTAAATCATCATGCATTAAAAGCTGTTCATTACCATGACTATATTTAAAAATGGGGTTCTGAAGTTATCACATAAATCTCCCAAACTGAAATGAGGTAAAGAGAAGATTATCTTTGAGAAGGGGAGACCCTGGGAAAATAAGTCATATCAAAGAGAGCAAGATCCATGTTGGTTCGATCTCACCACCTTTACGTCTAATCACCTGGACCCAGTGAATGGACTCATACATCCATCCCACCCATTCATTCATTCATTCATTCAACAAATATCTGTTGAGTGCCTATGATGGGTCAAGCACTGAACTAGATCTTGAGCAAAGCAGCTCCAGTTCCTGCTCTCATGGAGCTTACAGTCCCGTGCAGAAGACAGCCTTTAAGTGAATCATCACATAAATAAATGTAGAAGGATGCCTAAATGGGGGACCTGAACTAAGCTAGGGTTCAGGTAAGAATTTTATGAGAAATTGAGATGTACATTCATACCTGGATGAATAGATTACAGCTAACTTGGTGAAAGGGTGTCTGCATGGGAATTAGGGAAGCATTTGAGAAAAAGTGCAAAGAAAAGGCCTTTGACAATGGAAAATGGCAATTTTTTTTCATTCTTTTAAATTGAAGTATTGTTGATTTACAATATTGTGTTAGTTTCAGCTTACATCAATGGGGAGAAGGAGGAAGGGACAAATTATGAGTATGGAATTAACAGAAACTGGCAAATTTTTAAAGTGACTGCAGAGAATTAGCAAAGAGATGTAGGCACGTGTGGGTCAGTACAGGAACTAGAGCTAACAGGAAAGTGAGAAGAGGCAGACAAGAGGAAATCTAGAAGGATGCAGCTGGAAAATCTGAGAAAAGTTCACCAACAGCTTCAGTTAGGGGGATTGGAGTGCAAATGGGAAAATTAACTCTCCAGGAAGCTTATAAAGCCCATCTCAACACAGAGTGAGAGTTTCCAGAGAAGTCTATATAGCTGCTGGGAGTGTGACAAAACCCCATGGCTGAATCCCATGGCTGCCTGAGAACAATGGCTTCTCCTTCCCCTTGCCTTTCAAATCCCACATCTGGTCCCGTCATTAGGAATTTCCAACTCAGGACCATGATGGAAAGGAGATTCTAAAAATTATGGCCCCTGGTCTTAGGCAGAGGAGTGGTAATCGGAACAGCAAAGCAGGCAGAGATAATTTAGGGCTTGTTATCCAGCTTAGGATTTGAGATTCAATCCCCAGATCAATAGGAAGCCATTGTAGGGAAAAGCATAATTAGGAGTTCATCTCTTCCATTTTACTCTGGCCGTACTAATACATAGTATAGATTAGAGGGCAGCCAGGGAGAAGCAGAATTACAGGTTAGAAGACTTGTAAAGCAAGAAATGATACTTGGACTAGAGTAGAGATTGAAAGAAAAAAGATTAAGAGAGAACTTTGTTATCAACTGAACATGGATGGTGAAGAGGAGAGAGGAAGCGGTAGAAATGTACACGGGTCTCATCGTTGATTCAATTCTCCCAGTTTTTAGATTCAGAGACAGTCAGGATCACAAGGGCCTTCAGGTCAGTGCAACTAACCCAGTCCCTGATTCTGACTGATTACTGTCTTTATTCAAAGCCTCCCAGGTTGATTAGGTGAAGGGTACATGCATGCCTGCTTCAAGAGTTATTTTCAGTCCCATAATTTTCATGTCTTTGCATGAAAAAGTCACTGTAACAGAGCAGATTTAGGAATTATAGTGCAAACGTTTTCTTTTCTTTCTTTCCTTTTTTTTTTTAACTGCACATGGGTTGTAGTGGGAGCAGTAAGCTAGACAAGAACTAGGACAAGTGAAGTTCAGTGTTCAGTGAAGACAGGTCCCCCACCCCCTTTCTGAAGCTGTGTCTGGATCAGTAATCAGAAGATCAAGTTTAGAGATGGGTAAGAGTGGAGCTTAAAGGGGATTTGAAGGTGATGAGAAGAAACCCTATCTCTATATGGATAGAGAAAGAGATAATGCAGGCAGCGAAGCCAACGCTCCCCACCATCTCCTTTATCTGTCTTGGAAGCTCTGTGGATTGGCAGGAGCTGCCTCACTTCGAGAGGAGTGCTAAGATAAGTTAATTATGTGTTTGTATTTGATACCATTTGTTAGAAAAAAATGCCAATTTTTTACTGTTCGGCAATGTAGCTATTGTAAATGAGAAATGCTCACGATACAAGTGTGGCTTGTTCTAAGTAAATCTGAAGGTAGACTTTCAAGTTTATAAAACCTTACCAAATTAGTAGGAAGCTAACATCTTCCTGAAACCTTGAACTTGGAGATTTTGTGAATCATGTGTGAGATGGTAAGACCTCCTGGCAAAGTGCAATATTGCAGCCTAGTACACATATGGAGAATAATGGCCTAGGCTTAGCTTTAACTTTTAAACCAGGAAAGGATGCAACAAAGTTTTGCTGGGTTTGAGTGTGAACTGGACAGAAAGAAGAAAAATATGTATGTGACCTATGAAGAAAGTAAGAGGGAGAGTGACACCTAACATTCAGAAGAAAGGATATCCTCAAGTTAAGAAAATTCCTTAAGGAAAAAGCAAATTTCTAGTTTAAAATTTTCTTCAGCCAATAAATATCTTGTAATCCAGAGATGAACTCTGAGGCCTGTAGTTCTAGAATTAGCAACGTCTTAACCACTTTTACCCCAAAACACTGCAACTCTGTGAATTTTCCTCCGAAGGAATTTATTTTGAATTTTATAACAAACTCCAATGAGTAATAACATTCACCTTTAAGGAATGTGTTTTATAAAAAACTTCATTATAAGATATGCAATTGTATTTTATAAACATCTTATAGGCATGTTGTAGGAGATATGTTTATTCTTATGGAAAGGTCTTGAATAATCAACTTTCTCTAAAATATCTCAGAGCTATAAAACCATTATTTCAATTTTAAAATAAAAATGTGATGATATGTAGTTACAAAAATTGATTCTTCATTACTGTTATTCAAAAATGCAATGCCTCTCTCTTCTTTATAACTCCTTACTTAATATATGGCTGTCAACCAATGAAGCATGAAGCATTGAATAAAATTACTTTCCAATATAAAATAACCATGTGTTTGGAAAAATTAATTTTATTTCCTCTACCAAAAGCAAATTCTCAAAAATTGTGATGTATTATTCGAACTGAGAAGGACCAATGGTGAAGATTTTAGAAAAAAATTAGTGGCAGCATCTAAAATAACAATTTTCAAGTGGATGAATGACACAAAACCATTTAAGAGGGACTCCTTTGCATCCTGAATGGGATCAGGATGGTTTATAGCACGTTAATGGTAATATAGTATAATGCCCCAAGGTGCTCTGAGATCATTAACTCTCATCAACCTCTTAACAACACCCTCAGGTCATATTCGTGCTGCATTTCTAATGCTGTATTGTATGAAACACAGCATAATGGAAACAACCTCCAAAGTTTTTGCAAAGATTAAATGAGATAATGCACGCAAGGCACCTAACGTGATACCTAACATAAAGGGGATGCTCAACAAACAGCTGCCATCATTGTAGTTTAACCTTCCTGCCCTCCAGAGAAATCCCATTCTCTGAAACAGAATGACAATGTTTCGATCAACAGTTGAGGTGCTATCAATAATTTATAGTCTGTCATCTTCATCTAATGACAATAAAAGACAATCAACTCCAGATCAGCTAATTATTCCTTGTGGGTGAATTTTAGGGGGGGTGTAAGCCATAAAATGTCCCAAGTCAGAAAGAATTTCATAAAATCCCTCCAGGTTTTAAAACTTCAAAAAAGCACTTAAAGGTCCGCAATAATCTGTGCTGCCTGTGTGAGCTGAATCAAAGACAGGGTTTTAATCCTTAATTTATAGAGTAACTCATATGGGACCATGGGACTCACCAGCAGACTTCTTGGCCCAGTTGTGTTTCAATCTGTAAAATAGGAGCATTAATCATATATCATCTTGTTAAAAAATTTCCACAGAGGGCTGTGAAACTAGGAGTTCAGACGACCATGGTTCTCTTCCCTTGCCTCTTCTCCTTTACTTCTTTTCTGTAATTCAATATGCCCCAGTAGTCTTCACAGTTGAGTTTGGCCAAAATAACCGCTACCTTTGTTTCCCAATTAAAAAAAAAAAAATCAAAGTGGTTCGAATGGTAAAGGCACTATGTTGTTTATGTACCAGAAAAATCCAGAAGTATAGCAGCTTTAGGCCTGTTTTGATCAGGGCTCTACCTGTTTTTGTACAAATAAATTGTCTCTATGCCCTCCTTCACAGTCAGCCTTGCTTTCAAGCTGGCTTCCCACATTGGACAAAAGGACATCACTAAATCTAGGTGTTACATCCACACATGACTTCTCCCAGGAAATAGGATTTTTCTTCTCCTGTTCATCAAACGCAAGTCCTAAGCTTCACTTTGACTGAGACACCTTTTCTTCTGTGCCATCCTGCAAACCAATCCTTATGGCAGAGAGAAGAAACTATGCTGAGTGACTCAACAGGCAGAGGCAGAATTCCTGCTACCCACAGTGAGGCCACAACACAGTGAGAAAGTGCTGGATGTTGAGACAACCAGAAGTTGTACCACTTGCTAGATTCTATCACAGGAACTAGAAAGTAGCTTCAAGGGACTTACCAAGATTCTTTGGTGATCCAGCTCTGTTATATTTACCACCCTCTGAGATCTACTCAAGTCCCAGACTGCCAAAGAACAATCTGAAAAATATATTTCTCTGCTAAAAATCGGCACTCCTCTGACAACATTGTTCTGGGACCAAGCTTGTATATTGTTTCTATTTCCTTTTCACTTGAGATGAATTCTTTTCATAAAATGCCTTGGTCTTTTTGACCTTAAATAAATAGACTGCTGGCTTTTTCTCTGGCAACAGTCAGTTTATTTAGTATCAGCAAAGAATTGTAAGTTGAGGTCTGCAACGACAACGAGCCATCTACAAGTACTGCACATCAGGGAGAGGAAAACTCTTTTATAGAAGGGAAAAGGAAGGTGGGAGGGCTAGAGTAAACAAAGAGTCTGTGGCTTTTCATTGGCTGAGTTTTGACAGCCTCTCATTGGCTGAGCTCTGGTCAGGCAAGAAAAGGAAGTCTTTCTTCTTCCTGTTAGGCTCTGCTATCACAGAGCATGAGAGCTCCCCCTTCTGACCTCTCAACCCTATTTTAACTGCGACTTCTGTTTATTAATTTTTATAGTCCCTTATACAAATAGGCCCTTGATTAATCCCTTCCGAACTGTGGGGTATGTGGCTTAAGTTGGTATCTAGGAACTCTGCTATATATTTATACTAAAACCTTACATGGAAACAAACAATTTTATAAGAGCAAATTGAGATTCAAAGTCTCTGGATAAAAGTCAGTGATTAAGAAAGTGTAAATAGAAATCATGGATTTGTCCCTGGATGGATTTCAGCACACAGCACGACACGTATCCATATTTTTAAGGGTATGATGTAGGAAATGCTGTAATGTCATACTGCACTTTGTCTGACCCTCATTTTTTACACTGAAGGAAATAACCCAAAGACCTTCAGGTCCTGAAATTTTCTCAAGAGTTTTCAAAAATGATTTAGAGCTTGAATGAAATATTTTAATATGTTTAAATTCTTTTCATAGGAATTGTTTTCCTTTGTGGAGTTTAACTGAAAAGGTAATGAGCACACTTCTTTTCCATGTATTTAGTGTGACAAAAAGTGCCATTTTGCTGTTCATCTTGAAAGCAACAAATACAGGTTAAAAAGAAAGACAAGGAAAAACATATATTTTTTCCCAAACTTTCTCAGGCCACCCAGCCTATCCACTGAACAGAATTTTATGTCTCTCTGTGTGTATGTGTCTGTGTGTTTAGGTAATTTTGAGTTTTCCATGAAAATTGCATATCCTTTTTGAGCTACAGACTCCTTTGGCTTTCTGGTGAAACCTATGAAACCCTCCTCAGAAAAATAAGACTAGTAAAGAAATATAAAGTATATTAAAACACAGTTGTCAAAATTATAAACATGTGAAATAGTCATATATGTGCTTCTTTAGTAATGTATTCAATAACACGATTGTTATGGACTGAATGTTTATGCCCCACCCCCCAAATTCATATGTTGAAACCCTATCCCCCACTGTGATGGTATTAGGAGGTGGGGTCTTTGTGGGGTCATGAGGGAAGGGCCTTCATGAATGGGATTAGTGCCTTTAAAAGAATCACAAGGAAGTTTACTTCCTCTCTCTGCTCTCCACCGTGTGAGGATATAATGAGATGTCAGACGTCTGCAAGCCAGAAGACACCCTCCCCAGAAGCTAACCGTGCTGCCATTCTGATCTTAGACTTCCAGCCTCCACCACTGTGAGAAATAAATTTCTGTTGTTTATAAGCAACTTGTTCTATGGTACTTTTTAAAAGTAGCTTGAATGGACTAAAACAAAGATCTAGAAGCAGGTCTACTAACTACCATAACTTTGAAAGAATTACAATTGGGAATGATATTTTGAGGTACCTGCAAAGTTGTCATGTTATATGAAAACATCTGTGAGTCTGGTCACAAAGTCACAGGTACTCCTGGTTCTACAATGGTCTGTTAGCTTGACTAAGATGACACAACTGAGATTCAAACCTCGGACAGTCTGACCCTAGAGACTGCTCTCTCAACCATGTTGCTATTCAGTCTAAATTACACCTGTGAGACAATTTAGCTCAAATCAATGATTTTGCAAATTATCTTATTTATCGTATTTATCCTACCTAATCTTACTAAGGTTCAGAGAGCAGGGATAACTTACATCAGCAGCTACAGTTAAGAAGTGCTTGGTTTTATTTTGTGGCTCTCAAAATAATATATGAAACTGCACTCACCATAATTATTGCTTCAAGACATACTACCATTACTGGTCTATGAGTGGTCCTCCTTACTTTAATTAATGAAGTGATTTAAATAAAATAATGAATATTTATAAACTCACCACCCAACCCAAGGACTCAACATTGACAATAACTTACATCTAACATCCCTATCCTATCCTTTTTATTTTTACAACTTGAAGTAGCCAGAATTTTTTTAAGCTCTTTATTGGAATATAATTGCTTTACACTCTTGTAACAATTTTTGAGGTACACCAAAGTGAATCAGCTGTATTTATACACATATCCCCATATCCCCTCCCTCCCACGACTCCCTCCCACCCTCCCTGTCCTGGCCCTCTAAGGCATCACCCATCATTGAGTTGATCTCCCTTTGTTATACAGAAACTTCCCACTAGCTATCTATTTTACAGCTGGTAGTGTATATAAGTCTTTGCTACTCTTTCACTTCATCCCAGCTTCCTCTTGACCCCCCCAACCCCATGTCCTCCAGTCCATTCTCTGCATCTGCATCTTTATTCTTGTCCTGTCACTGGGTTCATCAGTACCCTTTTTTTAGATTCCATATATATGAGTTAGCATATGGTATTTGTTTTTCTCTTTCTGGCTTACTTTGCTCTGTATGACAGTCTCTAGTTCTATCCACCTCATTGCATATAGTTCAATTTCATTCCTTATTATGGCTGAGTAATATTCCATTGTATATATGTGCCACATCTTCTTTATCCATTCATCTGTTGATGGGCATTTAGGTTGCTTCCATGTCCTGGCTATTGTAAATAGTGCTGCAATGAACATTATGGTACATGTTTCTTTTTGGATGATGGTTTTCTCTGGGTATATCTGGATCATATGGTAGTTCCATTTTTAACTTTTTAAGGAACCTCTAAACTGTTTTCCATGGTGGCTGTACCAACTTACATTCCCACCAACAGTGCAGGAGAGTTCCCTTTTCTCCACACCCTCTCCAACATTTATTGTTTCTAGATTTTTTTGAAGATGGCCATTCTGACCGGTGTGGGGTGATACGTCATTGTGGCTTTGACTTGCATTTCTCTAATGATTAGTGATGGTGAGTATCTTTTCATGTGTTTCAGAATGTTTATTATTCTTTTACAAACACACACACACACACTTTTTTAAATCATAATATAGGTGTACTTAAAGAATGTTATTTAGTTTTAGTGCTTTCGGGAATTTATCATACAATGGAGCTTATGTTTCATGCTCAACATCACATAACTAGGATTTATCTACCTATAGTTCAATCATTGACTAAAAAAAGAAAAAAACCTGATAAGGTCTAGCTCTATGCTGTTTATAGGAAATAGATTTGAACCCTAATCTCCTAACTGAAAGAACAGCACCCAATCCACTGGTGTAGAACTGCCACCCTTTCCCTCCAAGCCTCCCTTCCTCTTCTATGTGACATATTTATTCGGAGGGCCCTCTTTGCAGAAGCCCTGAATCATAACAGTAGGCGGCTGCTAAGCACCACCTCTGGGTATTTTGGGGTAAGGCTGGCTTCTTATCTGAAACTCGTAAATAAATTGGCATTGAACATCTCTGGCCTGGTGGAGAGAAAAGGGAAAATCCAGCCCAAAAGTGTGCAGAGGCCAAGAGTATGGGCCTACCTGGGAAGGAAAGGTAGCTCAAATTCACCACTGATTGGGCTGTGAGGAAAATCCTCATGTTGCTTCACTTGGGCTAAAACCAAAAGCCAAGCATGGCTAGACCTTTGGGGGCAGGACTCCGTGCCATGTTGCTATGGTGATTCTTCCACCAGCTCAGAGGCTTCCTCTGCTCTCTAGCAGAGCCCGGCCTCCAAAGTGGGAGGGAGTGAGAGTGATGGGGAGAAAAAGACAGGGCTGCTGAAGCCAAGGACAGAAGACTTCTGCTGCGGGAAGACCATGAAATGAAAACGCACTTCTGCTGTGTGTGTGCACATACGTGTGTACATCTGTGTGCATGTGTGCATGTACCCACAGTGGGGAGGGGGGAGGGGTGAAGAGTGCATTTTCTCTGTGATGTGCCCACAACCAGAGCTTAACTTTAATTCATTTAAAACCTTGCCCTCTTCCCAAATGATGATAACTCACTCAGGTAACTATGTTGCAAAATTCCTTTCTTCTTGGACTGTGAAGATGTCTTGTGAGTAGCCCCCTCCACACCACATACACAGGCACACAGGCGCGCACACACACACACACACACACACACACCCTTCTGCCATCTTTTCTAAACAAACAACAGATTGCATTGCTGCTGTTCGGAATATTATGCCAGGAAAACAAGGGGAAAAAAAAACCAACTTCTTCATCAAGATTCAAACCAAATGTATAGGCCTACCAAGTGAGATACTGCACAATGATAAGCATTTCATAAATGTTCATCTAAGCCCATGCCTGCAAAGATTCAGGGAAATTGCTGCCCAGCCCCGCTCTCCCGAAAAGGCCATATGCGAAAGTGAGTCATATTTGCCATCTGCCCAGTGCGTTCCAGAACGCTCAGCAAGCATTCTCTTTAAGGTCACTCATAGTCCCCATTTTACAGATGGACAATCGGAGCAAGAAGGAGAGGGGATGTGCTGCCTTTCTCCACTGCTTCTCTCAAGATCTACAGAAATAAGCAAGCTCCTTTTATTCATTGAAATTGTTTAAAAAAAAAAAAAAGGCAACAACTTTTGCCAGATCGCAGGGGCAGATTTCAGAATGTGATCATTTTTCACCAGGAAAGATGGCATCCACTGTGGCTGCCACAAAGTATAAAATGAAGAACATATTTCTTTCTCCTTTCTGGGGTAACACAACTTGAAACTTCCAACGGCAGGTACTCACAGGCCACTGTATCAACCAACAACAACTCTGGGCAAGCCGCTCAGAACTAAGGTCCTGTTATACTGTGGCATCTTTGTGATGATATTTTAGAAGTGAAATAATATCAAGATGAGTAAAACATTTTTTTAATGAAAATTTATAGCCATAGCAAAAAAAAATTAAAACTAGAAAGTTTCCTCTAAAGCAATAGTCTCCAATGACATTCCCAGAGTATGTCATTATTGCATATATGACCTCAAGCAAGTTACTTTAAACTTCCTCATTTTTCTCATCTGTAAAATGGGGCTATGAATTGTATCGAACTCTCAAGTGATTTTGATTATTAAATGAGTTACTGTGCCTGTAGAGAACTTGGCACAGTACCTAACACAGAGTAAGAGCTGAGTGAATGTTAGGAAGCCTCACACTCTGCCAAGTTCAAATGTCTTATTTGAACTGGCAAATGACTACCCTTCCCAGCTTTGTGAATTAGAGACAGGCATTAGGAAAATACTGGCCAAAGACAAATACATCTTCAAATGATTATCGAGTATCTTTACTTATATTTTACATGATAAAGGACCACTGTACAATTTCTAAAATCATGACAATACTTTCTGCTCCGAGGTGAACTCAGCTGCAGACTTCTGTGAGCTAAAGTGGAGAAACCATATGCAGAAAAGGATCCAGGTTGTTTCAGGGCACAGATTCCAACTTTGTGGTATAGATGTGGGCAGCTGGGCAAGTTGCATCAGCTTAGCAGCCTCTAAGCCTGAAGCAGCTCCTTTGAATAAAGGTTTCCAGCTGACTGCACAGCTAAGTGGCAAGGTCGTGAATGGCCTTAGGTTCTGGGAGACAAGGCTGTATCCACAATGGAAGAAGAGCCCTTACTTTAGGAATGTAAAGGAGGGCATACCCCCACCAGTCTCTTGAGTCACAAACACATATGCTTGGAAGGAGAAACCCCCCCACCCCAATGCTGTCACCTTTAAATAACAGAATGGGTGGTTATTATGGAGAGTTCCATAACTCAGTGGGTGTATTTGTGTGTAAGGCTCTTGATGTAACATGATTTCTCCCTGTACATACCCTAAGAGACAAATTGCTATTCATCTCAATTAGAAATTGATAAACATGAGGTAATTAATTTAGTTTGTGGCCAATGTCATCATGAAATCCTAGATTTGTAAGCAGCTGAAGAGAATTTAGACATCACCTAATTCATTGTCTTCATAGTATGAAGAAAGTACAGTCAAAAGAGATTTGCTGACTGGTCCAAGCCCTTATAATTCATCACACCAGATGAGAATGCAGCAGTTCAGTGCTGCTTCCAAACTCACTAAGATTAATAGTTCAGTTGAGAAGCTGTCACCATCACCCAAGCTGAAGACCATGACTCAGATATTTTTTCAGTCTAACCATAAAGAACACTCTATCGACCCCCACTCATTCTAGGAAATGGTCGGCCACAGACTGAACAACCTCTTTCTCTTTGGAAATCTCCCAAAACTGTTCTTCTGTTCAACAGCAACCAAACAAAGACAAGCAAATACAATACCTAAAGGCCAATCACAAAACTTCCCCACACCCCTTACAAAAACCTCACCCTAATTACACTGACTCCTTTTTACTTTATAAAGTTCACTCTCCTTTCAAACACTCTTTGTACTCCTACAGAAACAAAAGTGATGGAAATGTTTCTCTTGCAAGCATATGAATAAATGATCTTTGCTAATTTTTTGGTTTCTTGCTTAGTTTTAGTTTTGGCAAAACAGAATTTGAATATGAAGTGTTAGGAAGAAAAAAAAAAAACTCTACTCATTGAATAACAATTTTAAAACATAGATTTTAGAATCCAGTGGCTCTTTGACACCTTAACAGCTATCCATCCATGAGCTGTTTGTGCTGAGGCAGTGCAAAACTCATGTATGATTCTCCAGAATCTTTCTTCCTCTGTTACAGCTACAAAGAATATTTCAGATGTCAAGTACTCTGTCATCTTGTGTCCCTGAGTCACTGATTGTGTAGAAATTCATACTGATTTATTTTTCACATATAGTGTGAGTGAGATATAAAATTGCATGTGTCAGATCACGGATATTTGGGGAGGTTGTTGTTACAGCACTATAACCTATCCCATTCTGACTAATATACATTGAACAAGTACACAAGAGAAATTTATTCTCTTAACATTGTGGGAAACTGATTTAACACAGTTAAATTTTCCAACTGATGGCCCACATCATCTGAAATTTAGGAAGCTTCATCCCAGGCATGGGGACTAAAGAAGACATAGGGAGGGATTTCCTAGGTGGCACAGTGGTTGAGAATCCACCTGCCAGTGCAGGGGACACAGGTTTGATCCCTGCTCCAGGAGGAGCAACTAAGCCAGTGTGCCACAACTATTGAGCCTGCGCTTTGGAGCCCATGAGCCACAACTATTGAGCCCATGTGCCACAACTACTGAGCCCATGTGCTGCAACTACTGAAGCCCATGCACCTAGAACCCATGCTCCGCAACAGGAGAAGCCACGGCAATGAGGAGCCTGCACACCACAATGAAGAGTAGCCCGCACACAACAAAAAAGACCCAACACAGCCAATAAAATAAATATATAAAATAAATAAATTTATAAAAAAAAAAAAAGAAGACATAGGGAGACCTAGACACGGATAACTGTTAATACAAAGTCAGCCCATGGTAAATGCTATAATAGAAAGATAAATAAATAAAGTGCTCTGAGAACACAGAGTGAGGTTGGATTAAGTGAGCTTTGATTAAGAGAATCTGTGGAGCAGCAAAGGAAACTATAAGCAAGATGAAAAGACAACCCTCAGAATGGGAGAAAATATTTGCAACCGAATCAACAGACAAAGGATTAATCTCCAAAATATATAAACAGTTTATCCAGCTCAATATCAAAAAAACAAACAACCCAATCAAAAAATGGGCAGAAGACCTAAATAGGCATTTCTCCAAAGAAGACATACGGATGGCCAAGAGGCACATGAAAAGCTGCTCACCATCACTAATTATTAGAGAAATGCAAATCAAAACTACAATGAGGTATCACCTCACACAGGTTAGAATGGGCATCATTAGAAAATCTACAAACAGTAAATGCTGGAGAGGGTGTGGACAAAAGGGAACACCCTTGCACTGCTGGTGGGAATGTAAATGGAGGACAGTATGGAGGTTCCTTGTAAAACTAAAAATAGAACTACCATATGACCCAGCAATCTCACTGCTGGGCATATACCCAGAGAACACCATAATTCACAAAGACACATGCAATCCAATGTTCATTGCAGCACTATTTACAATAGCCAGGACATGGAAGCAACCTAAATGTCCATCAACTGATGAATGGATAAAGAAGATGTGGTACATACATACAATGGAATATTACTCAGCTGTAAAAAGGAATGAAACTGGGACATTTGTAGAGACATGGATGGACCTAGAGACTGTCATACAGAGTGAAGTGAGTCAGAAAGAGAAAAACAAATGTTGTATATTAACACATATATGTGGACTATAGAAAAATGTTACAAAGCAACCGGTTTGCAAGGCAGAAATGGAGACATTGATGGAGAGAACAAACATATGGACACCAAGTGGGGAAAGTGGGGAGGGTTGGGGGGGAATGAACTGGGAGATTGGGATACCAAATTGTGCACTCTAAATACGTGCAGTTTATTGTAAAAAATAAAACAAGAAAAAATTAAAAAAAAAAGAGAATCTGTGGAGGACTCAAGAAGAATACATCAATGAATCATTAAATCTTTGCCTAGAAGAACTTCTCTGGGTGGGGATGAGAAACAAGGGAAAGGAAACAATATGAATAAAAGCCCACCCTGTGACTTCTGTCAGGTTACAGGGCTAAAATCATAATTAAATAAGAGCCTACAGTTGCCCCTTGTGGTTTTGGCAACTGATAAAATCAAGAGATTGTTTTCTAGCTGTTAATCAATCTCAGTGGACATCAGCTTGAGAAAGATGATACTTTATGTAGGTAGACCATGAAGGGATAGATGTAAAGGTATCTGTTAAGAATCTGGAGCCACTAGATTATAAAAACTATACTTTAGGGCTTTCCTGGTGGCTCAGTGGTTAAGAATCTGTCTACCAATGCAGGGGACACGGGTTTGAGCCCTGGTCCAGGAAGATCCCACAGGCTACGGAGCAACTAAGCCCCTGTGCCACAACTACTGAGCCTGCGCTCTAGAGTCCGCAAGCCATAACTACTGAGCCCACATGCCGCAGCTACTGATGCCTGCTTGCCCAGAGCCCATGCTCCATAACAAGAGAAGCCACCCCAATGATTAGCCCGTGCACCACAACGAAGAGTGGCCCCCACTCTCCGCTGCTAGAGAAAGCCTGTGCGCAGCCAAAAATAAAATAAATAAAATCAATAAATAAATTTATAAAAAAAATAAAAATAAAAACTATACTTTAAAAATGTCTTTCAATGAGCAGGGCTTTTAAATAATACCTTCGAATTTAAAGTCTACTGTGTCAAAAACAAATTTTAGTTAGAAACAAAATTAGTGAAGGCTGTTTATTCAAACACTTGCTGTCACAAAGGAACCATCTTCTGTCACTTTCACTTACATCTCCTTGTGTCCACCAGCCCCACGCTATTACATCATGACCCTTCCCAAGGGGGCTCCATCAGCGTCGTGGTGTTCTTTCTCACCACAATAAACAGTACACTCAACTTTGTCTTATCAAGAGGTTATTCTGGGGAGCCAGCATTCAACACCACCACCTTTCCAGTTTCCAAGAGCAGTTTAGTCACTACCTGTGACCTGATCACTAAACCAAAGTGATGTATTTTTGTTCTGCCCCACCCTATCTCTGGTACCAATTTCCATATTAGTCAAGATGGACTGATTATACTGTGGTAACACAACCCTGAAATCTCAGTGACTGAATACAACAAAGCAACAAAGGTGTATCTCACACACAAGACATGTTCACTGTGAATCAAAATAGGGCTGTCGTTCACATAGGTACTGCTGAACACAGACTGACAGAAGCACCACCATCTGGAACATTGTTATCCTCCAGATCAGAAGGCAGGGACACTGCAGGATCTTTCACTTGTTTTTCGCTGCCTCAGCTTAGCATTGACAAGCATCATCTCATTGGCAAGAACTATCCAGACGGCACACCTAGCTTTCTGGGGTCCAGAAATGTGTGAAGCTTATGGATGAAAATGACTGTCCCTGACACAAGGTTGTGTAAAGATAGCACCAAGGAGAAAAATGAAGAGAATGCCAATAAGGGGCTTCAAATCTGGTGAAGAAAAAAAAAAAAAAAAACACTATCAAAGTGTACCCCCCCAAAAATAATAAATAAATTAAAAAATAAAAAACAAAAAACACTATCAAAGCACAAGACACAAGATAAATACCATTCTGAAGTCACTTCCTTCTGGAGCTGCCACAAAACCCAGCCATGATTTGCAGAGAACTATCAGCAGATTGGCTGGATCTAGACACTCTTTGCCACTTCCCGCCCTTTGCTTTGTTTTGCTCTAAGAAAGAGTCTCAGTTGTTTGTGAATATTCCGAATCACTCCTGCTTTACCCACCCCAACGTTCCCTTGATCAGATCTGAACTTGAAAGATTGGAGAGTTTAAAAATGACCTGCTAACCTGGGAAACTTCTGCAGTTCAAGATAGTAATACAACCAACCTTACTCAGAACAAATGTGAATAAAGCAACTTGGAAAACCCTAAAATCATCACAGACTCTAGTAGATGTGACTAAGTCCACCATCCCACCCTGGAAGTTTTGTTGGATTTGAACATCACTGTCATCTCAATTCACTCTTGGGTGGGGGTTGGGGGCCTTTCTTTATTGTACTGCTGGAAATCTGGTTCCTCCAGGAGAGTCTATGTTCCAGAATCCTGTTTCAGTGCTTTAGTGCCTAGTCATGAGCCTAATAAATTCCACATAAATGGAGTCCAGCAATTTCACCGTAAACATCTTTGCTTCAAGCAATTTCGCTGCTGTTTGCTTGGTTGTATGGATAACACTGTTCCAAGGAAGCTTGGTTGTATTACTATCTTGCACTGTTTGTTTTGCCACACAACTAATTGGCCCTAAGACAATTGTGCCATAAAAGATAAAAATAACAGAAATACAATAAAATAGGGACATTAAAAAGGACATAATGAATCATGAAAAACTGACAACAATTTAAAAGATTTTATTACGAGAAAGAAAATACAAAAACATTTGAATTCATTTAAAATGTGTTATTTATGGTTATATTGGGTTGGCCAAAAATTACCTTTGGTTTTCAAGTAAAAATAAAAGACACATTTTTCATTTTCACCGAGAACTTTACTGAACAATGTATTCACCCTTTTGTTCCACTACCTTCTGCCATTTTACAGGCAACTTCATAATTCCATCTTCCCAAAACTTTTTATCTTTTTGAGCAAAGAACTGTTCCAGGTGCCTTTTACAGTCTTCCAGGGAATTTAGATTTTTTCCATTAAGAGAATTTTGTAAAGACCAAAATAAATGAAAATCCAAAGGTGCAATGTCTGGTGAATACTGTGGCTGAATCCAAACTTCCCAGCCAAGCTGTAACAGTTTTTGCCTGGTCATCAAAGAAACATGAGCTCTTGCGTTATCCTGATGGAAGATTATGCATTTTCTGTTGAATAATTCTGGACGCTTTTCTCTGAGAGCTGCTTTCAGTTGACCTAAATGGGCGCAGTACTTGTTGGAATTTATTGTTTGGTTTTCCAGAAGGAGCTCATAATAGAGGACTCCCTTCCAATCCCACCATCTACACAACATCACCTTTTTTGGGTGAAGACCAGACTTTGGTGTGGTTAGTGGTGGTTCATTTCTCTTGCCCCATGTTCTCTTCCATTCCCCATTACTGTACAGTATCCACTTTTCATTACACATCACAATTTGTTTTAAAAACGGAAAGTTTTTGTTACGTTTAAGTAGAGAATCACATGGGGAAATACAGTCAAGAAGGTTTTTTCTTTTTGTTTTTGAGCTTTTTATAATGTTTTTAATTCTGAGGGCTGGGGTGGTTTATTTTATTTTATTTTTTATTTTTATTTTCCTGGTACTCTTTTTTTTTTAACATGCAATAAACTGCATATATTTAGAGTGTACAATTTGGTATTTTTTTTCTTATTAGTAGTGTATATATGGCAATCCCAATCTCCCATGAAGGTTTTTTTCCCTTAACTTATGTGGAACCCAAACATCAAAGTGATTAACATAACCAAGCTGGTGCAAATGATTTTCAGTGCTTGATTGGAATATTTTGAGTATGTCAGCTGTCTCCCGCATGGTATAATGTTGATCTCAATTAATGTCGCGATTTGTTCTCTATCAACTTCAACTGATCTACCCGCCCGCGGAGCATCGTCTAGTGAGAAATCTCCAGGACGAAACATCACAAACCACTTTTGACACGTTCAATCAGTCACAGCACCTTCTCCATACACTGTACAAATCTTTTTTTTGTGTTTCAGTTGCACTTTTACTTTTCTTGAAATAATAAAGCATAATATGCTGAAAATGCCTTTTTCCTTCATCTTCAATATTAAAATGGCTACACAAAAATTTACCAATTTTGATAAGTATCTTTTTAAATGCACACTGAGATGACAGCTGTCACATATAATCTAACAAAATTGTTTCAAATGAAGTTAAAGACAACTGAATGCTACTAGAGCCATCTTATGGAAAAAATAAAACAAGTGAACCTTTTGGCCAACCCAATACTGTATTTGTATTCAAGTTTATCTTAGAGGAAGCAGTGTTTCTTCCTTTCTCAAACTCGATCATTAAGGAGTCAGGATCTAATGTTGAACATAATTGCTTTACCACATTGAAAAAAAACCTGCTGAAAATCTCATATTCATATTTCCCGGGAAGTAACACAAACAGAGGAGGGATGCTGCTATTTCCTGTATACATGTATACATAATACATGTAAAGTATAAAGCTGGTAGTACATATCTGGACTACATTTAAGTGTTCCATCACATGTGCAGTCTTTACATTCCCTCAAGTCATCTAAGCCAGATTCTGTGCCAAATACCAAAATCCTGCCTGCATCATGTTTTCCATGACCAAATAGCAAATATTTTCACTATTTTCAAGAAACTTAGACTCATCAGGAATCAGGTAACCATTTCTTTTTGAAGGGATAGGAGGAGATTGACTCTTCTTTTGCCTCCAACTTCTAATATTGCATCATAAATTTAGAAAAGATGTCATTAAAGAACAAGACATTGTATCCAAATTAACCAAAGAATAGGTCATTAATGCTCTCAGAAACTGCTGTGAATTACTAGCCACCTCTTTCCTACTTGCCATAGCTTAGTAAATTTTTGGTTTGTTGGGTGGGAGGGATGCTTGTATTCACCGAAGGATTTGCAAACTGCTATGTTATCATTTTCTAGAATAGAGTGCAATCTGGCTTTACACCCTCTTATTTCACACTTTCAGTAAGTTTGCTTATCACTATATATTCTATCAAGTCCATATACATAGTTGTTGTCATCCACTATTTTAAGACCACCATGTTTACTCATAACGGTATGGTCCATTTTGAAGCCTAAGATTTATGTAACATAAAAATGGGAGTATTGCATCAATGGAGAAATAAAACCAACTGTCAACCAGTTGAAACCAAACTTAAGTCAAAAATACCTAGAACCCACATACATTTGTACATCTGTTCTCATTCATCTGGATTGTGAGATTCCTATTGGAATTACTGTGATCCTGAGGTTCTGGATGTCCAAGCCCGAATAAATTGAGATAAACCTCCTGAAAAATATGATGAGTGACAGCACTTTTGTAGGAAGGCCAGTCTGAGCAACAGTGATGCTATGTTGCCCCCATAAGGCTCTCTCCATAATACTCTATCTATTCCCATGTCTATTGCAAATCCAAGAATAGCTGCAAGCAAAAGAAAACAAATACCCACAATCTAAATGCCTTTCTGTCTGCCAAGAGGACAGACGGCAGAGCTGCAGGTGCCCAAGAAACCCAAGACAGCCCTCTACAGACCAGCCAAGGCTCGGAAAATAACAATAATGTTTGCATTTTTAAAAAATAAATATTTAAAGTGTATACTTCCCTCCCCCTTTACTTCGTATTTCTTTTTGTCTTTACTTCCATCTCCCTGAAGGCAAGCTGTGCTGATGGTTCTTACAATTATTTCAACACCTAAAAATGCACCAACTTCATCTTCTGACCGTGTCAAGATAGAACAAAGCTGGGAGGGAAGGAGAAGAAAGCAAAGGGTTTCCCAGAGAATGGGGCCTAGAATCTTGATGCTTTATTGCTGAGGCTGCAACTATCAACCTCAAAGGAGGGGGGAGCAGTAGGAGTAATGGTACCCAGAGCCTGTACTGATGGCAAGTGAGAACAAAGAATTCAAAGAATGCATCCAGCACAAAGGTGTTTTGGAAGCTCTGCTCACATTGGCTAAGAAGATCTTGAAAAAGAATGGTCTTTACCAACATAGAGAAGTAAATTCAGCAGCAATTTGCAGAAATAATGCTAGGATGAGGGAGAAAGAAACTCTAATTCAGGTCATAAAATAATTGAATCTTAAAGTGAGATCATTTATTCCATCTGTTAAGTTTCTAAATAAGGAAACTGAGGCTCAGGAAGATGAGAGTTGCTCAAAGCACAGAGTTCCTAAGGGTATCTTTTTACAAATACGTCTTAGGTGAATTCCCATAAATTTCCATCTTAAAACAAAAGTAAAAAAGCACATACCACTGTCAATATTCATAGTTTGAGTTCTCCTAAAAGTGTACCTTAAGACGAGGACTTGTTTGCAAGTTTGGGAGGTGCAGGAAATGCTGGTGCAGGAGTGTGTATGTAACATAGTTGGAAAGAGTGCCGATAAAGCAATAAGACAATAAAGGGTGTGTTTATTGGTGTGTTAAGTCCAGGGAATTGCCCCTCTGGGCACTTAGAGATTATCCAACCAGGGAAGTCTGGGAGATGGAATAGAACAAGTACCTCAGAGTTCTCCCACTCGTGGAAAAGGAAGCCAGAGTATTTTTCCGTCAACTCCCATACATCACTGGATGAGGGCTGTGTCTAAAAAGAGATAATTTCCTGGCCCTTCCATCCTGCTCTGCAAGTGGGCTAAGCAGACTTCCATTGCTTCAGAAAAAGTCCTTAGACAAAAAGTTGGAGGTGTTGATGACTGGATATCAGCATGAGTGCAGGAAATGTAAAGGTCCGAAGGATATGCACAAGGTACCAATGGTGTGAGCTACACCAATCCACTATATATTTAGCTATATTTCTGCTCATCTCTATTCTAGAGATAATTAAGTGGTGTAGATCCCCACTTTTCTCTTGTTCACCGTGTGACATGGTTCCTTACAGGCATGATAGGGATGGCATACACGAAAATGCTACTCAATAACTTAGTTTTTCCTTCACCCATTTTTGCAAATTCTTTACCATAAATGCTACATCATTGGCTTGAAATATGCATAATGTATTTTATATCCAAACCCCCCTGTTTATCATAATGCACAGCATGAATGCACAGATGTGTAGTTCATTTTGTTAGCTTTCAAATTGGTATAAGTATGTCCTAAACTTCTGAACATTATAACGGTTTAAAATTAATGTGCTATAAGAAGACACCTAGAATTCAGATCATGGAATTTGGAAGCATGACCTAATCCCCAATGTCTTTGTTAATATATCAAAAAGATATATAGGCATAAGTCACATCAGCTTCACAAATAAACGAGTATATCTCATTGAATTTTAAAAAGAAGTCTATATCTCAAATAAAATTGTATGTCTTCTACTGGTGCTGCCTGAAATACTATTTGGAAAGTTGATTTCTGGAATAGTTAAATTTAAAGTCATTTTAATGTACAAATCTCTGACAAGAACTGGAAGTGCAACCTATCACCCTGAAAAAAAGATAAAATAAATGTAGATTCAAAAAGGACTTGAATTTCTTTAAAGCTCTCAGAAAAATGTTACCATTTAGTAATGACATTCCCTATTCATTTGACCTCAGCTTGACACACTGAATTGCTCTGAACATCTGTGGCCAGACACATAAGTTCTACATCTTAACTTCTGCTTTTCTAATTTGTACAGAAATGCACATTAAAAGAATGCCAAGGCAGAGCCAGAGACAATAAAAGAAGCAAAGTCATAAGTAATTATAAAATCCACAACTCCCCATGCAAAGAGGTTACCAACATTGCCCTGCCAACTTTGATAACATTTCACGTGGAAACAGCTCAGACTTAGAGATATGTCATGCTTCTTACCTGATTCCATGGATTCTAAATGCCTGGATTAATAATACCTGAACTATGTCTCTCAAACTAAAATAAAACAGGAACATCATTGTGACAATTGGACTACCAGCTAGATTGTCATGTGATTGATTATAAGAGATGTGAGGTATAGAGGGGTGGTGTTCGATTATCTCAATACTGATAAGAAAACTTAGAAAGTGAGCAGATCTATAAACTAATTTTTGTGAATGTGTTACCTGTTCCCTATAATGTGACACTAGTGGACTCAGCCCCAGAAAGCTGGAGGGGACCAATAGACTTTGCAGTCACAGTTTTCGTTGATTCTTCATGGATCTCAGCCCTGGCCACACATTAAAATAACCTGAGGAACTATTAAAAAGCACACTACCCAAGCCTCATCTGGCATCTCTGAGGTTAAACCCAGGAATTGAGACACTTTTAATGTTCAACCAGAGCTGAGAATTACCAACTATTTTTGGTCGTAAAGAGCAATAATGCCGGGGGCCTTAAAAGACATCGTTTATTAATTTCCTAAGAAGCCATGATTGAAATATTCAGTTGTCTATAAAAATAAAAATTTTAACTTAAAAGTAGGTAAGTAATATATTGACTTATTCAACAGAAATTCACTAAGCACCTGCTGTATGCCAGATATAGTAATAAAGAATTTGTATGCAAAGATTAATAAAACATGGTTGCTGACCTCCTATGTAGAGGGGAGAAAACACATTTGTTGATAAGATGATTACAAGGTACTGGAATAAATGTTTTAAGGGGCTATATAAATACAGATGAAAGACAGAAAAGAAAGCAGCTAATTTTTACCTAGGGGAAATCAGAGACAGCTTCATAGAAGAGGCAAAAATTGGCTGTTCATCGAAGGAAAGTTAAATCCTGGAAAACTTGAAAATAGTAATAATTTTAAAAAAGATTAAATTCAAGTTGTTAAAACATAGGCTCCTATGGGCAAAGGACTTGAATAGACATTTCTCCAAAGAAGATACACACATAACCAATAAGCATATAAAAAAGAATCCTTCACGTCACAAATCATTAGAGAAATGCAAATCAAATCCACAAGGAGCTACCACCTCATATCCATTCGAATAACTACTATTAAAGAATCTCAGAAAATGACAAGTGTTGGCAAGAATATAGAGCAATTGGAACACTTGTACACTGTTGATGGGAATATAAAATGGCACAGCTGCTGTGGAAAACAGTATGACAGTTCCTCAAAAAATTAAAAATAGAATTACCATATGATCTAGCAATTTGGCATATGCCCAAAAGAATTGAAAGTAAGGCCTCACAGAGTTATTGGTACACCCAAGTTTGTAGCAGCATTATTCTTAATAGTTAAAACGTGGAAGCAACCCAAGTGTCCAGTGATGGAAGAATAAATAAGCAACATGTGATATACACATACAGTGGAATAATATTCAGCCTTAGAAAGGAAGAAAATTGTGACAGATGCTATAGTGTGGATGAAACTTGAAGACGTTTTGCTAAGTAAAATAAGCCAGTCACATACACACACACAAAACAATTACTGTATGATACCTTTTATACGAAGTATTTAGAATAGTCAAATTTCTAAAGACAGAAAGTAGAAAGGTAGTTGCCAAGGGCTGGGAAGACAGGGGAATAGGGAGTTGTCATTTAATGGGTAGAGTCCCAGTTTTGCAAGGTATAAAGAGTTTTGTAAGATGGATGGTGATGATAATTGCATAAAAATATGAATGTACTTAATACCACTGAACTGTACACTTAAAATGGTTAACATGGCCAATTTTATATTATGTGTATTTAACCACAATTGAAAAATTGAAAAAAAGAAAAGCCATAGATTCCCAACACTCTCTCAGTAGCAGTGCTTTCTCTTCAGTTTGGAAGTTTATTCTGGGGCTACCCAGTGATTCTCTCTCTTTTTTTTTTTTTTTTTACATTTCAAAGAGTCCAATATTTTATTATCAGCATTAATATTTGTTCATACTGAAGATCCAGGGATAAAATAATGGCTAGAAAATTGGAATGTAAGCAATACTACATGGATGTATCATAAATACATAGGAATGTTTTACTAAATATTGGACTAAAAAGACAAAAGATGAAATTACATCAATTATTTTGTGTTTAGTCTTTCTGAATGTACTTTTCGTATTAAATACACAGCAAGTGCTTATACTTAAAGATTCTGCCTTTTTCTTTAGCCATGAAACATGTCTATCCTTGGTTAATCAGAATCAGTTTCAAAACATAAAACTTCTTAATCATGGCATTTAGTGCTGTAGACCAATATTCTTGCTGGGTACCCAGTGATTCTTGATAGTTAATTCTTCACAGGATGAAGGAGGTGCTCCGGGTAAGCGCCAGTGAAGTGGACAAGGTTAAAAGTCAGGGTGGCATTTTGCTAGACAGAGGTTTCTACACAAGGCAGTCTTGGGATACTCACAGCCAGATTGGCAGACCTTCAGAGTCGGTTAAGAAAAGCTGTGATTTAAGCAAGACATGTCAAGTATGGAAACCAGCTCCAAAGAACCACAAGAAGAGATGAGATCAGGAGTAATAGGAGATAGGATGAAAGTGAAGGAAGATTGGAAATAGGAAAGGGAGGAATCTTGGGAAATTTCTGAAAATCCTGAGTGGTGATTGGGTTAAGTCCCTCTTCCTACTTCCATTGCCTCATGTATTAGAATTTACTAAGGGACTGGCAGGAGTCTGGCATTTATCCTACTGTGTACTCAGCTTCTCAACCTGAGTTGCTGGAGCTTAGGCCCAAAAATGTAGGATGGAAGACAAAACTGAGTTGGCTGATTAAAACAGGAAGAGGTAGATTTTAACGGCCAAAGATATTTGGATAAAAATGGCTATGGGGTTGTTGCCTCAGTAACTTTGGAGGCCCCCCCAAAATGATCTTCTGATTTGTAGAAGTCCGTGCTTATCCATTCAATAAATCATCTGTATGTGCATTTATTACTTGTAAGGCACAAGAAACCAAGTGCAAGCTTTACGCTTCCTGAGTTTATAGTCTAGTGGCAGAAATAAATAAATATATCTAGTAAATTACTTGAAGATTAGAATTATACTTTATATATGTGCTTATCCCCTTGCTTCCTTCCATCCCATCCCTACCACCATTCCCACCATCGTTCCCAAGTGTTCAGAAACTTGATGAAAGAATAAATACATATATAAGTGAATTATTTAAACTTCTAACATCAGAACTCTGTATGTAAAAAGCCTGAGTTGAAAGAAAGCTTAAAATTGTGTAGAACAAATCTCTCACTTTATAAGTGAGAAAGTGGTATTAAAAGAAATTGTAACCTGTTATAAGTTATAGCTAGAATCTGTATCTTCTGTTTCATCCAGGGCTTTTCTCACAAAGACCTTATACGTTGTCAAAAGCCTTTCTTATAGCTTCAGTGAAAGTTTCTCTTTGGGGCAACATGAAACATGAGAAACATAGAACACTGCAAACTATACCACTATTTGTCAAAGTAATAATAAACAGTAATATGTGGCTAAAGACATTTTGAAAAAGAAGCTTAATGAAGGAAGGGAGATGCTAACCTTCCCAGAACTCAATATATTAAAAAGCTTCAGTGACTGAAGACATAAGACTACATAGACAAAGCAATGGAAGAGAACAGGTGAACCAGAAACAGAGCTAAGAACATAATAAACTTTACTATGACATACAATGGGTGCCACCTGCCCTTACATTTGTCTGGGATAGGACAGCCTAGAAAAAAGCCTGACCCAAGGGACTGGAGACTGGGGTTTTGGTCCTGGAGGTGAATCAGGACAGAATCCTAGGAAATCACAAAACCGACTGGGAAGGAAGAAAGAAGAAAGCTCAAGAAGAGCAGGAGAGCTTGAAAAAACAGAAAAGGAGACTAGTAAGCAGTGAGTGACTGACAGGAAGACATGCCTTACAGAAATCAAGAAAGATGATGGTTAGTAACAAGCCATAAAGACTGGCAATTACAAGATTATCAGAGAACTTGATGAAAGCAGTTTCATTAGAATAGTGGGAGTGTGAACCAGACTATAGCAGGGTGAAGAGCCAATGTGGAGGAAGTAAAATCGTCACATGTAAAACATGTTTTTCAAGAAGTTGGATGATAAAGGAATAATGGGATTTCTTTGAAGTTAAATGATAAATTTAAAACATGAACAGGGGACTTCCCTAGTGGCAGTGATTGAGAATCTGCCTGCCAACGCAGGGCACACAGTTTCAGTCTCCGGTCAGGGAAGATCCCACATGCTGCAGAGCAACTAAGCCCATGCACCACAACTACTGAGCCTGCTCTCTAGAGCCCACGAGCCACAACTACTGAACCCACGTGCCGCAACTACTGAAGCCCACGTGCTTAGAGCCCGTGCTCTGCAACAAGAGAAGCCACCCCAATGAGAAGCCTGAGCACCACAACAAAGAGTAGCCCCTGCTTTCCACAACTAGATAAAGCCCGCATGCAGCAACAAAGACACAACACAGCCAAAAAAAGAGAAAGAAAAAGAAAGAAAATAGAAAATATGAACAAATAAGTGAATATCTGCCAAAACAATACATGTTCATTTACTTGCTATGACAATTAATCCGGAATGAATTGTTCCGATTTTTAACAAGTTACTTGAAATTTTATACTATGTTTTAGATTCAGAAAACCTTACATATTTCCCAACACGTTTGTTAGTGTCTTAATGTCATTTTTAATAACCCCAGGAGGCTAACGTCTGTTAGATTTTGTAAATAGCATCAAATGATCTCATGTCCCATCCCAGTTCTTCAAGGCAGCATTATTTAACATTCACTCAGTATCAGTAACTTTATTTCAAGGCCTTTTGATTTTGTCTTGCCCCTGTAACCCCTGGGAATATAAACCTTGCCATGTAACTCTTTTGTCAACCACAGACTTCTACAAATAACTTTTAGAGATATTCCTTTCATATGCCATCTGCCATGCAGAAAAACCACCCTTATTATAAGGTTATAGCAAAAAAATTTAGTTCACAGAGACAATTCATGAGCAAACAAAAAGGCTAAGTGCTCAGAAAAGCCCCAGGACTCTTGGGTAAGGATTTTCGTTCAATTGCCAGGCAGTGAAGGAGAGAAGGGCATGGGGAACCGGGGTCATCTCACAGTCCCCTAAGTTGCTGACATGTAGTCCTAAACCTTGCTCTTGTATATAGTTCTTCCACAGCTGTCCTCTTGCTCCCTAATCACCATTTACTCCATTTCTGCTTATTATGCATCCTCGGCTCAGCCACATCAGGGAGGCTGTAGAGGGAGCTGTAGCCACACATTAGCTCATCCATTTTGAACATGGTTAGAGGCTTGTGACTTGGCCACCTCTCAAGAAACACACACCATCTACATGACATCAGAATTCGGTAAAGAGAAATGATTGCATCTAGCAGAACATCCCTAGCAATCGTTCTCATGCCCAGCATAGGGCAAGTATGTTGCCTGACAAAAGGTATTTTCTAACAGAGTCCAAAACTTCCCCTTCACCTGTAATATAACTAGACAATTAATCTAGCACTTAGCCTCATATTCTTCAAAATCCAGGGCTTCCTAAGCCTGGCCTTGGGAAGTGCAGAATGCAAAGGACCTATTCTGGAAAAGCAGTCAACTATATAAAGATGCCAGGAAGACTTGAATCTAGACACTGTGGTCATGCCATAGTGCCATCTGGCTGGCCAGCCTGGCTCATGCAAAACTGCTATGGGTGTGCTGGTGGGCCTGCCCATAACAGGAAATGATTCGGGTGTCAAGCACAGGCCTAGAAAACCCAAGGGAACACAAGTCCCAGGATATCACCAAATATTATCACATTACACTGCGTCTCTGACTACCTCTTCCTCAACCATGAGAGTATCCTGGTAGCTGTGGTACATTTTGACTCCTGATCTCCCATCTTCCTTAACTCTAATCCACCTGTTCCCTCTGACCACAGATCCCAGTTTGCAATCCAGCTTTAATAACATTGTTTAAGGCCTTTTAGATTCATGTCTATTCATGCCATTGTTGTCAGATGGATACATGGAGCATATTAGTGCCTAGAAAAATTCCTCTATCAATATGGTACCCATCTGTAATACAATTGTCCCACTTACCTCATCCCTGAATCTGCTTCTATCAACACCCACTTTCACAGCAGTTCTGGCATCCACCCTTACTGCCTTTATTTATCAACAAGTCTAGTCCAATAAAACCCTGCGCTGACTCTGATGACCCCCATATCAGGAACCCTCGTATGCGTGGGGAAGAGCTGTCAGACCCTGGCCGATCTGGGAGTACAAAACAGAAACTCACTGGCCATTAGTAACTTTCAACAGGTAAACACAGGGAAATCTCAGAGTGATTCTGTCTAAAGGAGTAGTCAAATAAAAGTACACGGTTTTCTGGTGTCTATCACTTTACATGATTTCAGTTCATCCCCACAAGGGACCTTCAGGGCAGCATTAAAAGCTCTAGGCCTATCTCCCTTCCTTTGGCTTTTCTACAATCTCATTCCTAGGCTTCCCTCTGTCACAGGCTCGTATGCCATTATAACTTGGCTTACTTGCTTGTTCTCACTTTTTGTTCTCTCTTTCTCTTTTTCTCCCAACTCATTTGGCTTGGTGACCAAGTTTTCTATTATTTGCCTTGTTTGTGTTCTGGCACTTTGACACTCAACTCTACATCCCTCAAGCTCCGCACCCTGCTCAGGTCCCCAGTTCCCCACAACTTTGGGAAGACAAGTTGGGCCCCACCTGTGGAATTATCAAAGTACAAGAGATGCACCAAGGAAAGTGCGATTCTGCTTCTTCCTGGTGCCTATCAGCTTTTGGTAACTAAATCTTCCCCTTTCTCAGAAACAGTCCACAAACTCAGAGTTAGCTCCCTTCATCCCAACTCTGAGTGTTATGAAGTGAAGGCCCACCATCCACCACCGAGCACCATATGATCAAATTGAAAAGGAGATCAGTTATAACACTTCAAGATTTGAATCCTAGCTCTTGCACTTATCAGCTCTAGGAAACTTTGTGCTTCTGCCACCACTATAGCAAAATATGAATAATAATATCTGTATCTAATAGAAGTACTATTGAGGAGATTGAATTATTTAAAAATCCATGTAATTCATTCATCTACACATAGCAAATGCTCAGTAAATTATAGCATCATTACTATTTCTGCGCATAGACTCTTGCCCCAGAAACCATTAAGACACAAACTACTAAATGTTTGCATTCAGTAATTATTGCAAGATTTCATGCAGGTCAAGAAAATAGCAGAAAACAAAAAGCAAGAGCCAGTGGGGTTCTCCTTTAAGTGACTCGCCAAACTCATGTTTAGAAAAAATAATAACCTAAAGAATCTCATATCTTAGAACAACTCTTTCGAAGTTTTTTTATCTGTTTGCATTTGTTTCAGGGAAGTTGAACAGTCTCCCCCTCCCCATCTCATGCCAGCCCCCACCCTTTTCTTTGGAAAGTTATTTTTTTTTAAATCCCTCAGAGGCAACCTATTAGGTGAATAATTTGGAGCCAAACATGTCTGTTCCATTTTATTTGTTTTCCTCTAATTTGATAAAGTAACAAAGATCATTTGACTTGTCCCTAACGTGTGCTGTGTTAGATTTCTTCCTTACTGAGAAACAGGAATATACAGTTATCCTTCCTCTACTATATATAAATTCCAAATGCTACCTTAGCAGAATTATGAAATAAAAATGAATGCTTTTTTAAAGCATTTATGGAGACTGGGGAATAAATGATAGAATTTTCTTATAGTTCTTGTATATGCAGATAACAGATACATTTAATGCAAGAAGGAAATAGAATTTTAATAGAATTTTTAACTAAAGATCTTGAAACAAAACTAGACATACATTTTAATTGAATTTCTGGCTCAAATTACAGCAAACCATTATAAATCATTAGGAATCAGTTTTAAAACTGCTTTCACTTTTCCCCGTATTACAAACACAGAGGTAAGCTTTTACAGCTTCAGATAAGTGTTAATAAATTACCCGAATTTCAAAATTAATGGCTGCCCGGCTGCTTTGGGGAGATATCATTGTGTTTCATGAATATTTTGATTTTGTGATTAGATCAAAATGCACTGAATTCCTAAACAGTCATAACCAAGGTCTGCTGATCATAAACTGTTCTTTTTTAATAAATTATATTCCTCACAAATCTGCTGATATGGAATAATTAGAAATTGGTTGCCTGCATTTACTGTAATATTTGCATGACTTTAGATCTCCACCTACTGATCTAGAGGCTGGCAGGAAATGTACATTTTGTACATTTCTAAATATACCTTGCCTGCAGAGATAATGGTTTATATTGTGATGGTAAGAAGGTTTTTATTTGCAAAAAACAAAGAGGTGTCACTTGCCAGTTCTGGAAGACATTGATTAGGCAGTTTATGTCATTCCTATTTGGAACTTATTATTTACAGCTTTCTTGTTTCCCTTCTTTTGTAGGAGATAAAGATCTGTATCTTGTAAACTGCTTAAAGAGTGTCTATTTTGTCTTTTTAGGGAGTCTTGAAATACATTTTATAGAATACTAGCATCCTGAAACTAAATGTAAACTGAGTAAAATATACCATCCCAATTTATCATAATATCTCCAAGTATAATCTTTAAATTAAGTGCTTCATAAATAGTTACACAATATAAAAAAAATCCCCAGGTATAAATCCATCCTTTACCATGTTAAGCACATGTATCTAAATTTGAACCTGCATAACCTACACTATGTAATCTGATAATTAATCACAGTCATATGGTAGAAACCATGTAATTGCAAATACATAAGACTACTTTTATTCCTCTAAATTTAATGATGTTTTAGAAAGTTGAGTGACTCCAGGAGTTAAAAGTTTGTGTTTTAGAATATTCTAATACAATAATATTTATGGAGTATTTCTGCAAGTCTTTTTTGAGAGAGATTTTCACCATGGAACAAGAACAATTCTTGATAAAGTCCAGAGAAAGTCTCAGGTGAAGGGCAGAGGAGACTTTCAGCTCTTTCTTATTATCATTTCCAGGCCTGGGGGAATGAAGAAAGGACTTTTGGGGGCATTGTTTACTCCAGTAACAGTACAATTGGCTTCCTCCAAGCCTTCATAAGCTAAGGCCAAGGAGTTCCATAATCCTCATATAGTTACAACACAAAGCAATCCTTCCGTGGGTCTTTGAAGTTGGGACTGGGCTCAAAATCAGTTCTCTTGGTTGTGGTTCAGGGCACCTGGCATTTCCTCAAAGTTTTAAGCCTTAGTCAGACATAATTACTTACTCTTCGGATGCGTTACAATTCCTCAATTAACCCACAAACACGAAAGGAATTAAAAAGAATGGCTACATTCAAATGATGAGTCCATGGAAAGGTTTTCAATGAACAATATTTAACCTTAAAGAAAGATTCTACGATTCCAGAATAGTAAATGCACAAATGTGCATTTGTAGGAAATGTAAAATTGAGATGAGTCATATTTATGATTGAGAAGCCAGGCCTACTATGGCTCAACATGTTAGCAAATACATCTAAGAATCTACCGAAAAATCCTGATTAGAGTCTATGAATGCCAATAACAAACTCAGAGCATAAGCTAAAACCAACTAGTTTACCTCCCAGGGCTGTTATGTGGATAAATGAGATAAGGTATATAAGATGCTTAAGTGCCTGCAGTATAGTAAACAATAAATATTACATAAAAACAGAAAACAAGCCACAGCCATAGAAATGCTAAGGTTTTTATGGAGACAACTTTCAGCATGAATTTTTTTGTTCTCATCTGACCTCTTTTACGCATTCATTCTGTTTCAGCCATCTGCAATTTCTACATAAATCTTTATTTATGCTTCCATTTGCATTGAAGAAAATTCAGGTGAGAATCTTTTTTTTAACTCAAAAGAGAGGGCAACTACATTAGTCATACATGTCAGCATTTGCATACACAAAGGCATCTCCGTAGCCACAAGCAGCTCTGTGCTCCTTGTGTAAGGTGGAATCTGCATTGTAGAACCACAGTTTCCCAAAATCAACCCTGTCATCAGGAAGCTGAAATCAAGTTAAAATATATTCTTCCCTCGGAGTATGTTTATGCACCACAGATGTATATTTTTAACACTTTAGCTAGTTCTTTTCCAAATATCTCATCATTTTTTAAAATAAAGGAGGCATTTCTAGTAATAGACAGTGGGTTGCTCAAGAATGATTTATCCACTTAATAAATATTTATTGAACAACTGTTCTATGCTAGGCACTAGGAATATAGAGGTGAATAAGGCCAGGTACCACCTTCAGGAAGCTGAGTCTATTGGGCAGTTATAGTTCAGCATGATCACTTTGGTGATAGCAGCATTCACAGTGTACTATGGGAACAAAGGAAGGTCTCTAAAACAGACTAGTGGTCAGATAAGGCTCTCTGAGATGCTTGGAGTTTGGGAAGACCAGGAGGAGAACCATGGACTGAATGGACTGAATTGCGTCCCTTCAAAATCCACATGCTGAAGCCCTAATTCCCAATGTGATAGTATTTGGAGATGGGGCCTTTGGGAAATAATTAGTGTTAATTGAGGTCTGATGCACATACTTATCCCAGTTTATAAGTCTTTCCTGTCTGGGCCCTAGCAACTTTATCTGTCATTCTCCCCTGTTCACAGCTGGCTTTCCTACTTGAGTGTGACAAGTTCTTTTCTGCCTCATGACCTTCGCATACTCAGTTCCCCTAGCTTTGAATATCCACTATTTAGCTCTTCACTGAAGCCTCCTTCCCCTGACTTCTGTCTAACTTGACCAACACTACAAATATACCAAGATTTTTCTCTATAGACCTAAGAGACATACATAGAACACTCCAGTCACCAACAGCAGAACATACATTCTTCTCAAATGCACAGAGAACATTCTGCAGCATAGACCATATGCTAGAACATAAAATAAACCTCAACCGATTTAAAAAGATAGAAATAACACAAAATATCTTCTCTAACCACAGTGGAATTAAATTAGAAATCAATAACAGAAAGAAATTTGCAAAGCACAAACATATGTAGAAATTAAACAATCATACCCCTAAAAAATGAATTAAAGAAGAAATCAAAATGGATATTAGAAAATAGAAAATTTGAGATAAATGAAAATAAACACACAACATACTAAAAGTCATGGGATACAGTTAAAACAGTGTCACAGGGAAATTTATACCTGTAAGCCTATATTAAAAGGGAAGAAAGATCTCTAATCAATAACCTAAACTTTCACCTTAACACACCTGAAAATAAAAGAAGAACAAACAAACCCTAGAGCAAGCAGAAGAAAGGAAATGATAAAGACTAGAGTGGAAATTAGTAGTAATGTCTGAGATTTGTGTTGAGACGTGTTCTAAGGCCACATTCAGGCCCAGAAGAAAAGAGTGCTTGTGGAGTTATGAGGTCATAGTTGTGAGGTCACGGCTGGGAGTGGAGTGAAGCCAAAATTGCAAATTCTGAATTCTGGGCCTTGTTAACATAAATCTCCAAGAAGAGTTCCTTCTTTTTATGTTGTATTATGAGCATAAATATTCTGCTTATATCTCTAAGAGGATGATGTCCTGTTAGGATCATTTGAATTCTTTAGTGGGCAAGTCACCGAGACACCAGGGTTTCCCTGGGAAGAGTGGAATGCTTTAGATAGTCTAAATGTTTCTAGTGGGCCCAAGTAAAACCACAAGGACTGCCTGATTCCATCCTCATGTGATAGCAGGCTAGATTGACCTTCTTTAAAATAACTCTTATGGCACATTTGTGAAGCTAGGATGTTGAACTGTTCCATCTCCACTTCTCCAAAGATATTAGATGACACTGATCTTGTCTAAAATCTTATGTTCTTTTGATACTTATTTTGATGTTTGAAATTATCATACTAATCCCTACATTTTATAGCACAGTATACAGTAGTGCTTACTAACTTGCATTCTAAATCCTGATTTCCTGAATACAAATCCCAGTTCTGCACCTTAGCTAACGGTGTGACCTTTGGCAAGTTACTTAGCCTATCTGTGTCTCGATTTCCTTATGTAAAGTGGGGATATAAATAGCCACATAAGGTTTTTTATAATAATTAAATTAATAGCTACTTTCAAAGTCTTTAGTAGAATGGCTACCATGTGAATACGTTTGTCATAACTATTTTCTACAAAGGATTTACATATAAACAATCTTATTTAATTCTCACAACCCACTCGGGAGTTATTTTATTCTCACTTGACAAATTGAGAGACAGTGACCCAGAAGCCAAAGTTTCTCAGCAGTTCACATCTGTAAATGGCTTTAAACCCAGGTTTTTTCCTCCTTAGTCCAATGCTTTTCATACTGCCATGGTGCTAGAAGGCAGCAGAACACACTGAGGCAAGTACATGGGCTCCTTAGCCAAGCAGACTTGGGTTCAACCCCAGCTTACCACTCTTCTAGTCATATGGCTTTGATCAAAGTACTTCATCTCTAAGCTATGTTTATAAGATGAGAATACTATTTCCTACATCATGAGGTTATTATAAAAATGAGTGAGAAAAAAATCTAGCCTCACGCCTGCTACATATTATGTGATCAACAAAAATTAATTTTCTTTCTAGCACATCTCCTCTTAGCAGTGAAAATATTCTCTTTAGCGTAAACTGTGCTCAAGAGGATCCCTCTGTGGCTGTCAGATCAAGAGAGTCAGCTCTGAAATGCTCTCTCAGTGCTTTATAATGTTAAACATTTGATATAATTATTGTAACTAAGATGTGCTCATTATTATAAGATGGGATGAATGTGAAAAAATGAGACAATAGAAAGTTTGCCACAATTTTAATTTATTGAAATGCCACATGGAGAGGCAGGAAGAGGTCTGATTTTATTTTGTTTTTTGAGCACTACAAAATGGAACAAAATAAAGAGCAAATAAATTTTAAAACAAAAACAAAACAAGTGGCAATGGTCTTAGGGGAGATAACATGTATATAGATAACACATATAGATGATCTTAATCTAGTTATGGAGAAACATCCCATATACCAGCCTTTCTCATGGAAATTGAATGTCCAGGCTTATGTGACCCAGTTGAGCATTCACTCTAAATTAAAAGATTTATATGGATGGAGGTAAAAATTACTAAAGGTATAAAACAAACTTTCTGCAATTGCATACAGTTTTCCTGTCTTCAGAACACGAGAAGAGAATAGATTTGAAGGTACTTGCCAAATGAAAAAACTAAAGCAAAGGAAAAAAAAAGAAAGATCCACTTAATATTGTTTTCCAGGGGAAGGAAGGCAGTCCATCTGCCCTCCCCAAAGCTGAAGGTTGCAGTTATTATCATCTGCATTGAGAAAGAAGGGAAGTAAACAATACTTCAGAACAGAGGATATGGAAAGACTGAAATATTAGGTTTCAATGAGGGAAAATATGCTTTCGCCAATAAATTTGGAAAAATGGGATTTGATTAAAGGCAGTCACCAAAAGGCTGGAAACCTCCAGGTCACTTCCAGATTTAGCTTTGGGGACTAAAACTAGATGATTCTGGTCTGGGTCAGATTGGACACTCAGACCAGAATCATCAATATCAAAAATATAATAATTTTTTTTTGCCTTCTGTGATTGCCAGCATTTGAGCTGAAAACAAGACAGCAATATCCAAGCCTTGGCTCTGTGGCCATACCTGAGTGACTCTGGAAAAATAGAACTCTGATGGTCATGATATGATATAATGCATTTCATTCAACTTCATTGATAAAGCTCTCCTTCTCTCTTAAATTTTCAAAAGTTATTATCCACACCTTACAAAATGGACTGAGCACTTGCAATGGTTCCATTTCCCAGGCATTTAACAGGAACCAGGGACTTTTGTAGAATTATAAGAGGTCAAGGGAATATTTTGCTAAGATAAATTTAAACTTCATTCTAAAGTTTGAATCACTGTCCTTACAAGTTTTAAGTATACAGTATATGATTGTTGACAATAGATACAATGTTATAAAGCAGATCTCTGGAGCTTATTCACCTTGATTCTATTCACTCTTTGATTCTATGAAACTGACTCTTTTAGATGTTGCATATAAGTGGAATCATGCAATATTTGTATTTCTGAGACTGATTTATCTCACCTAACATCATAGCCTCAAGATTCATTCATGCTGTCACATGTTGCACTGTTTCCTTCTTTTTTAAAGCTGAATAGTATTCTGTTGTATGTATAGACCAAATTTCTTTATCTATTCATCTCTCAATGGGCATTTAAGTTGTTTCCACGTCTTGGCTATTGTTTTTGTTTGTTTTTTATTTTTGTTGGAGTATAATTGCTTTACAATGTTGTGTTAGTTTCTGCTGTACAATGAAGTGAATCAGCTATATGTATACATACATCCCCTCCTTCTTGGACCTCACTTCAACTCCCCCATTCCACATATCTAGGTCATCACAGAACACCAAGCTGAGCTCCCTGTGCTATACAGCAGGTCCCCACTAGCTACCTATTTTACACATGGTCATGTATATAAATTAATCCTAATCTCCCAATTAATAAATCCGAATCTCTCCAAATCTACCACCCTCTCCTTTCCCCACTGTGTCTACATGTCCATTCTCTACATCTACATCTCTATTCCTGCCCTGGAAATAGATTCATCTGTACCATTTTTCTAGATTCCATATACATATGTTAATATACGATATTTGTTTTTCTCTTTCTAACTTACTTCACTCTGTATGATAGACTCTAGGTCCATCCACATCTCTACACATGACCCAATTTCATTCCTTTTTATGGCTGAGTAATATTCCATTGTGTATATATACCACATAGTGCTGCAGGATAGCTATTATAAAAAAGAAAAGGCAAGTGTTCGTAAGACTATGGAGAAAATTGAAATCCTATTACATTGTGAGTGGAAATGTAAAATGGGCAGCTTTCATGGAAAATAATATGGAAGTTCCCCAAAAATTCAATTACCATATAATTCAGCTACCCTACTTCTAGGTATATATCCAAAAGAATTGAAATCAGGATCTCAAAGTGATATTAACCTTCCCATGTTCATTGGATCACTGCATTTTGACATCTTATGAACTCCAGTTTTGTGTTGTTAGCCCTTTTAATTTAACTTTTCACGTTCTCTTCAGCTAAATCATAAACTCCTTGAAGATAGGAATGCTGTCTTACACTTAATAGTTCAAAAAGTATTAATAAGTGGTGATGAAGTGACATAATATCTTTAAGAATCTCCACATTTTACTATCTCCTTAATACACGACTTCCCTTCTAAAATTTCATTATTACAACTGAAAAATGTAAGTGAATCCTTCATCCTTAAGGAGAGTTACTGTGTATAAACAGAGTCTAACAGCCTGGTAGGCTTGAGTCAACAGTGTTGAGTAGTTAGCTGTGGTCACTCCAGTGTAAAGAGAACAAATACTCACGCCTAGCTTCATACCACCAGTGATTCAAAATCATTTTTTAAGAAAGTTAAATCATTTGTACTTTGCTCAAAGTACGCATTCAAAAATGTTAGCTAATTGCATAACACATACACATGCACATCTAAGTAATTCCTTTACCATTGGGAAGGGCCTTCTGAGAAAATAATAAAAACACCAAGGTGTCACTCATGCATTAATCAGCCAAGAAAGTAGGATACTCAGAGTAAACTAATTGGAAGCTTAAGCATAAAAGATGACATCTATAAGGAAGCAATGTACAGAAGCATTTCCTCCCTGCAGGTCCTCAGATGTCTTAAAAGTGAAAAGTACATTATGTATATTCCCCAGATGCACTTGAGCTTTCTCGTTATTGTCCACCAAAACAATATCAAAATCATCACACCTGTCTCTCTTTACATTGAAATCCCCAAATACTGTAATACCATAATATGCCTAACATCTGCTGGAATGACTGTAGGAAAGCCCATACACGTTGGGGCTTTCCTTGGAGAGGGGAGGATACAGACTAGTATGATTGTGAAGCATTGGGTTAGGCTCTGAATTCTTAGGATAAAGTATATATCATACTACCACAAGTCTTGATTTTGTCTATGATCCTTACTTCAAGTCAAAATTGTAGTCATCACACAAAATACTGTCAATTCATGTTTCCAAATATCTCATTTTTTCAACTTAGACTAATGCAGGATGGTATAATCTTTCAAACTAAGGATATAATATTTAGTTAAAAATAAAAATGTGTTTAATCATCATTGTAAGAATGGAATTTCAAAGAGCCTAGGGTATAACAGAGAGAATAGGAGACAGGCAGAAATAATCAAAATATAAAATACATAATATATTCATATATAAAATATAAATATATATAAATATAAGATATAAAATAATATGTGCCACAAAGGAGTACTGAAGTGGAGGGGGAAAGACAAAAATGCCTGAATCCTATCTTTGCCTGACAATTTTTTTCTGTCTTGGAAGCACTAAGGAAGCAATACATACAAGAGGCAAAGATGAATGGGTACATTATCACTTTAGAATTAACTGAGCCATGGCACAATACCCTAGTGCAGGATTCTCTGATAGAGCTTGCTTAGACAATATGTTTGATGCCCAAAACCCATACAGGGCTACCATGTCCCAGTCTTAATTCCTCAACAACTCACCAGAAGTGATGTGAATTTCGAAATTTGTAAGAAAAGAGGAGCAAGAGAGACTTTCAAGAGAGCCCTGGTACAGTTTACCAATTACATCTTTTGAAGGCAATGGGAAGAAGAAGAAAGAGGTCTTGGCACAAGACTACATCAATTTGCAAGAGTAAATCCATACACTAGTGAACACAGTCTATAAATTTCCTTTAATCTGACCAGAATTGGGTTATTGTAAAGAATAAGAGAGATAGGAGGAAACTCCTACCTCCCAAAAAGTGTCAAATGCTTTGAGAACTCAAAGAAAAGAGGGACATTGAAATAAAGGGGAAAGTATGTTTCTGATTATTTTGCTTTTCAATTATTTCTTCCCTATTTACTTCCTCACCTCCTATTCCTCCATTTGTCCCTTTAGGTTTTCTTCCAGGGTGCACTGCATTGCTACAGACACAATCCAGGTATAATACACCACCTGTGTTCAGATTAATCTCAACTCTAAGTTTCAGTTCAGACCTGACTCCTGAGCTTCAGGTAGTATACAATGAATTTTGCATAATACTTAACTCTATTCATCTTTACCTGATGAGATAATGAGGCCGTTTACATTTATCTTTTAAACTTTCCTTCTCACTTCTCCTGCTCCCCATGCATTTTTTTAAGATCTCATGTTGCAGCACCACTATCCAGCCAATTACACAAACTGAAATGTGGATGTCATCATTGCCCCTCTCTCTTCCAATCTCCAACATCAATTAAAAGAGTGCTACCTATATTAGCTACTAAGTATTTTTCCCTCCTTTTAATTCTCTCTCTCCCATAGATGATGTTATCTTCCATCTACTGTCATTGGCTGTGATCTTTCTTCCTCAAATCCGTTCTTACCATAGCTTCCTGCAAATGCAAATGCAAATGCAAAATGCAAATGTGGCCATGTCACTACCCTGCTTAATTCCAGTCATGATTCCCATCATCTATAAGACAAATTCCAGTTTTAAACATTGTATAGCAGATTCTCCCCAAACCCTGGGTTTACCTCTCTGTTGCTCCTTCCCCCATTCTTTGAGCTCAAGCAACTCCTACTTTCTGGTGGTTTTATCAAACACCTCTTTTTTTCAGCTACCCTGTGCTCATGATAGCTCTAAAATTTGGAAAGGCCTTCCTTCTCTGCTAGCCTTCTTCATATGGATAATTCTTTGTCATACTTCAAGATTCAGCATAGCTGCAACTTCTTTCAAAAAGTTTCCTGTTGACTCACCTCCCATCCTCCCCACGAACAAGACTGTATTGTAGTCTCCTCCTCTCTGCTCCCATATTTGCTCTGCCTATTGATGTTTTGGTCCTCTCCCCTGGACCATAAGAGCCTTCATGGCAGGAGAAGTGCATGCCCTTTCAGAACATAATAAGTGCCTACGAATGTATGTACTCATGGATGGAAGGAAGGAGGGAGAGAAGGAAGGAAAGAAGGAAGGAAGGTAGGAAGGAAGGATGGGAGGAAAGAAGGAGGAAGTAAGGAAAGAAGAAGGATTTTCTTTTTTAGAGTTTTGAAACTATTTTGAATAATAGAAATGTAGAAAAGGGGAATTAGAGTCAGAAGAAACCTCATGAGCAAAGGCGTGAGATGTAAAACTCAAGGTAATAGGTGGATAAAGCTATATGGAAGAATATATATGATAGGAAAATTGAAAAAACAATTGGGCAGGTTGTAAAGGACCAGAATACCAAATTCAAGAGCCTAAATTTCATTGAGAAGGTGGATCACTGAAAATTTTTGAGCAGGGATGACTATATTAAAGTAGCTTTATGAAAGCAATTTATGATGAATTATGATTATTTAGGATGAATTAGAGGAGTGAGAGTCTGGGGAAAACAGAAAGAAGTGTATCGAGATACTCAGAATGAGATATAATGACAAGTTGAATTGGGGAAGTAGATTTGGAGTGGAAAATAAAAGGATAGACTTAAGAGAAATCTCAGGGAAAAGAATTGCCAGAGGTTTGCAATGGATTGGAAATGGAGAAACAAAATAGGGAAACTGGATGAGTTAAAGAATGGTGGTATTATTAATGGACAATGAAATCTAGTGTAAGAGGGTTAATAATGAATACAAATTGGGATACATTGAGCTTGAAGGTTCTTTGGGAGATGCATTTGGAGATACCTAACAAGTCATTGGAAATTCATCCCTAGAACTCAAAGAGAGTAATCTTGGCTTCAGAAATAAATTAGGGAGTCATTGAGAAAGCAATGGGGATGTCTTTCTGGCCCATCATCTTGAAGATATGAATTTTATCTAAATCACATTTTATCATATTAATATCTAAAAGGTGCTAGTGCAAAGCCCTCATGAGGTAATATGAGAATTCAACACTTCTCTGTCAACCCTATGCCCTTTATTCTGGATGTAACTAGGGATGTTTCACATTAAGAATCATTCATTCTGTATTCTTCTGCTCCAACCTATTGTGGATCCCTACTTCCCACAAGCTGCCTGAGGGAGCAGATGGGCCAGATAGTCATAGAAGTTCAAAAGGAACTTTTCAGAGTTCAGTATTGGAGATGGCACGATCCCAATCAACTTCAACAGTATAATGTTGCCTAAGAATGTCTGAAGTGAAATAAAGAACAGGGTCAGTGGAAGCTTTAAAAACATGAAACCATCATTAAGGTGGATATGGAAGTCACCAAGGACTTCCTAAGAAGAGTATAAAGACAAAAGTTGCCAGTTTCTAAAATCAACATGGGTGGTGTGTGAAGAGTCCTTAATATTCAGCAACGAAACCGGATAAAGAATGAAATGAATGAATAGACTTTGAAAGAACTACATGAGGAATAACCTGGAAATTACCATGTGGAGGAAAGATTATATTTCCTCTCTCTCCCTCTGTCTGTCTGTCTCTCTCTCTCTCCCCCTCCCTCTCTCCCTCCTTCTCTCTCTTATAAAAGCCAACATATTTCCACTTATGAGACAAATCTAGTTGCTATGATTTAAAAAAATGTAGCCTTATGATATGTGGAGCTTTATTTTCTATATCTTTTATGTACCTAGTAAGTGCTAGCACACAGAGTTTAATAAATGTGTTGAATTCATCTGATCCAGAGATAACCGTGCACGTGTAATTCAATATAAGGCAAAAATAATTTCTAAAACCCAAATCCAGAGGACGCAAAATAGAGGGTAAAAATGTCACAAAACATTGTCTTACAAATTACTCATAAGAGCTCCTACCCTAAGACAAGCTCTTCTTATTTTCTTAAGGTAATAATTTGCAAAATTGTGGTTTAAAGACAACCTAAAGGGTGTGTAAGAATGGTAGTAGAAGCCCATTTTCCATAGGGCTACGGGCATTGCCAGAAGTTTGGACTGTTCGGCTTATCAGATGTTGAGCATCTTTCTGAGTCCCTGTGTTGTTAATCAAGATAGATGGCAGACTAGTTAATGCTGCTGTTAGTGAGACTGTGGCAAAGATTAGAAGGTTATCAAACAGATATAAACAGGAGTTTTAGGATTCCTATCTAACATATGAAATTAACAACTAATAGGTATCTCCCTTTGATAGTTGATTTGATTGAGTGCATGTGGATAAAAGTCAACAAGTGAACAACTTGATTGTCTGCTGAATTAATAGAATGGAAGAACTTTAAATGGTTCTGAAAGCTAATTTAATTCAGAAACCTCAGTGAGGTTCCAGCTCTTTTGTGAAACTGGTGAATAAAATGTCGGCAATTCATTCAGAATAAAAATGTGAGCATTAGCTTCTTCTGTTCTTGAAATAAAAATTGGTATTTAAAAATGTTTCTCTTTTCAAGGAGGGAGCATTAAACTTATGAATATGTTCATATGATCCTCTGAATAAACACTGGAAATTAAAATAAAGGAAAACTGCCCTTTGAATTTGTCTTGAGTTTATAGTCATTTCTATCTTAATCTCTCTCTTGCATTTGTCTTCCCAATTTCTTTTATTTGTATTTCCTTCCCTAACAATTAAACTTGTTCCTTTTCTGGGCCCATTTAAATTTCAATTGCCAGGATGACTTGGGTGTTTCAACCCTTGGTAGACGTTTATTGGATTCTATTCAGGTTTATTCAAAGGATACAGAATAGAATAGACTATAGTATTTGTCCAGACTCACCTCAAATCACTTGATCACTATGCTCTAATCACCCTGGCCTGTTTCCCCCAAACCCCAAGCTGCTAGCCTCCTTGGGGAAATTGTATGTTCTCCTCCCTTTAGCTCCTTACCTTCATTTCTCCTGGACAGGCTTTATTTATTGTTCAAGGCTCTGGTGAAATCTGTCTTCCTCGGGAAAGCTTTCCCTAATCACCCACTTTCTATCAGCTCCTGCTCCAAATTCACAGCATCTTCTGCTTTTCTTCCATAGCACTTCCTAGTTAAGCAGTCAAGCAGGCAAATCATGGTTTGGAGACTTTCTCCTCTACCAGATTATAAGCTCTGTGAAAGCAGAGGCCATGTTAGTCTCATGAGCTGTGCCTATCAGAGTGCCTGGTCCAGAGAGAGAGCTCAGTAAGCACTGTGTTGAACAAATGATGCTAGAAGACAAGGGAGGAGCTCCAGGTCATTCCAGAAAAAAACCCGAATCCAAGACTGACCTTTGATTTGGAGTCTGCTAGGGCCCACATGGAACCCCTTCTAGGAAACAGGTCAAGAGACAGGAGTCTACTCAGTTTGAACATCTCCCCTTTATCAGGCTCCTCACCATGTCTCTTAGAAGCTTCCACGAGAGAGCACCTACATATGGTGGGCCTGCTATGCATTAATAATATTTCTGCTAAATTCTAAGCTATCTTGTATCTGCTCCCTTTCCGTAACTTTTTTCTATGAAAATCTGTAACTTGGTGTTTTCATACCCCTTTAGTTAAATTAAGCCTTTCTTCTCAGTAAAGGAATAACACAACCCAAATTATAATTTCCAAATATTTCAAGGAGTTATTCACAAGTTAGCTTGAACAGTGCATAATACATAATGTTAAGTGGAAAAAGCAGTATTGGAAACTGCTTGTATTGTATAAACCCTGTTATGTCATTCCAGATATCAATCTTTTAGTAAAAAGACTGAGGAGAAGTACACAAAAATGTCAACTGTGATTATCTCTGAGTTGTGAACTGTTATGTTATCTTTTTTTTAATGTTTTTTGTATTTCCCAAGGTCTTTTTTTATGATGATCATGTAATATTTCTATAATCAAAGAAATAAGTTATTTAAACTTATAGACAAAGCCTAGCACATAGACTATACTAGGTAACAACTCATCCCCTGCCAATTCTCCCTTTCCCTTCAAAGTTACAAACTACATACTCTCAAGCACAAGATCAAATAGGTCCTGATAGTTTCCCATCCCTCTTTGTATGGAAAGAACATGAGATTTGGTGGCAGCCTGCCATGGTTTACTAATTTTGTGATCTTAAAAGAGTTCTTTATGCAATCTCAGTTGACTCATCTGTAAAGGAACATAATAATAATTCCATCCACTCTCATTTAAACAAATATTCTTGTGTTTTCCAAGTGGCCAGGGGCACTAGTTCCATGCCTTTCATGGTATTCCCAGGAAGGAATCTTCTGTCTGGAAATTGGGAGAAGGACTATTTCTGGCCTTGGACAGTAGTGGTATTAACCCTGTCCGATGGAGTAGGAATAAGAGCTGCTTTGAACATATAGACATTGAATTGCAAGTAACTCCACATCATGAACAGAAACCTACAGATCCAACATACTAAATTTTAAGAAGGTTGTCAATATATAGATGGAGGACTAGCCATGCAGGGAAAAGTGCTTCTTAGCAACAAAACAAAAAACCAAAATCACATAATTTTTGTGGTAAAGGTCAGAGAAGGTGAACTTGAAATATTTCTAGTTAAAAGATGGTGGGTAGAGAAACCATTATTGCTAATTTTAAAATGTGGAAAATATGGTTGGAAGTCAATTTAGCATTCCATTTCATTGTTTTGGTCTCCCACTATTATTGTCTTATTTCACTGACTCTAGATGTTTTCTTTTTTTATAATAGTTTTCATAGGTTCCTCAGTCCTATTTTCTTCACCAGCTCTTAAATTACATAATTGAAGATCCTCTAATCACAGATGTTTCAGTAATTTTCACGTCCAGACAAGGCAAGCTTGGGATTTTTCATTAAACAATTAATTAAATAACAACAGGTATTAATATAATGCTTATTTGCCAGCCACTCTTGCAAGTGTTCTGCAAATTTTCATGAAATTCCTATCGGATAAGTACATAATCCATGTCACGAGTGAAGACCTGAGACTCAGAGGTTAAGTGACAGGCCAAGGGCGCGTGGCTACTAGAGGTGGGAACAGGGATTGGAACCCAGCTGTTATTCCACAGCGTATCGACTATACTGTCTTTCAAATAAGGTGAGGACTTGTTAGACAAGAGGAACTTTAAAAACATTTACAGAACCTTAGAATTTCAGAGCAAAAACAAAACTAAAAAAAAATTAAAATCTAATCCAACACCCAAATCGCACAAGGAACTAATAATATAGAAATCAAGTGAAAACCCAGGGACAAGTCTACATGATTTTAAGTAAAAAAAATGGTCTTTTATGGTAAGCAACACGTGTATAAGTCAAATTTCATGAAATTTACACATATGTCAGATGTTCTAAAGGATTTCCTATTTAAAAGACTCCTATCATGAGTCTTTTTATAGGTAAAGAAAATTTTGGCAAAGCAAACGCTCATGATTTATTTTTTAAAGATTTTCAAAACATTCAACTTAGGTAAACCAAGGTAAACCTGAGTTGAATTATTCACAATATGATATTTTACTATAAAATCAGTAAAGTGCAATTGTTATAGATCATTGACAAAGGTGTGATTTTAAAAAATATTTTTATTAAAATATTTATTGTAAAGTATTTTATTTATATACATATTCTAGCTTAAGTCCAAATCCCATTGGCATTAACTCAAAAATACTCAGCTGACATCCTTTCCTAAAAATAAGAAACTGAAACCTTCAATACTGATGTCACTAAATTAGGACCACCCCAGACAAGAGTGTGTTAGTACTCCCAAAGTTTAGCTGACTCTCTGAGCCAAAACAATCAGAAATCATTCTCCCTGATTATTCTTTCCCCCATGTAAGGTTTTTACATTTGTTATGACTTAATAGATATTATGAAACAAAAAAATGTATACATATTGATAGACAAGATATGTGTTGCCATCTTCAGTGAATACTTCAGTACACTATCATGCCTGTGTTAATTTGAAAGAATATATTCTGATATCGCTCATTTCCAGAAATGTCATTATGTAAAGCAGAAATCCATGAAGCATAGCACTCAATAGGTCTACTCATAATAATAATAGTGATGTGGTGGCTATTCTTATCACCAGCATCATCTTAAGCAGCACTGACATCATAGAGCATCTCCAAGGCGTGGCCTCCTTCCCTCCTAAGGCTCTTGAGTACCCTTTTTTCCCTTCCACACAAGGCAAGCTATAGTTCAAATCTCTTGGACCATGGGGAAAAGGAAATCACCCTTCTTTGGGAAGAAACAATGAAAGTGTTCCTTTTCCATGTAATATTGTAAGAGCAATAGTATCCACTTCACAGGGTTCGTGTGAGACGTTAAGTCATACACGTGGAACACACTCAGAAACACACTAAATGTATAGTAAGTACTAAACAAACACTTACTATTTTTATAATTATTATTCATGAGTAGATGTAAAGAAAGGAGCCCCAAATCCCTGAATAAAACGCTTTTTTTAATATAACATTGTTTTCAGAGTCAAATTAGCAATGGAACAGGATCCAATATTGAGCATAAAAACTGATGCTATAATTTCAATTATTGTTGGACTGCCTCTTCTATTCTTACTTGTATGTTTATGAGGGAAATCTAGGCTCTGATGTCTCTGTTCTTCACCATAATTTTTCTATATTCAAGACATGGGTAACCTTTTTCATGTATTGCTTCCCCTTTCCTGAGGATAAAGTTTAACTTGTTAATAAATATATAATGCTTCAGTTCTAGTCTTCCTATCTAACTTGACATTTATTCATACAAATCATCAATAATATACCAACAAATTAGTCTTTTAATGACTATCAGTTGCCAAGCTCTGTCCTGGGCATCTTGAAACATGTGTCCTCTAATTTTTACTGCTGCCCTATCATGTATCATTACTGCCATTTTATATAGGAGAACAGAAAGGTACAGAGGAATTAAATAACTTTCTCAGCATCAAGCAGTGAGAAAGTGATGGGCTCTCTGAGCTCACAAGCCAGGTGCCCTTCCCTCTAACACACTCCTCCACAGATGGAACACAGGTACTACTGGCTCCTTTGTGGGTCCTTGGAATGTTCCTGATGCACGTGATCAACCTGGTCATCAGCAAACAGTTTCCTTAATACTTATGTTTTCTGAATGTTTGCTTTCAAAATTAAACGGACAGGAATAAGTTGCACTTATGATTCCTATCTCAGCAAGCAGCTGCTGAAACTCAGGACTCCTTATAGAAGTTCTTAGTGAAGGTGAGGCGAGTGGAAGTAAACCAAAATGACACTACAGCTGATGGAAAAGATCTCATAAAGTATAACCTGGGAGTGACAGCAAAATAAAAAAACCAAGACAGCATCTCTGCCCCCACAAACCTGTTTTGTTTTGTTCTAGAGCTGTCATACCTACTCAAACCTTTGCATTAAACTCTCTCTTTATAATATTTATTGAGTTCTTACACTGTGGCCTACATGGGACTTAATATTTTACATTTTAAAAAATTTATTCATCTTCTACCATATCTCAGTAAAGGAGATATTACCGTTTCAGCTTTGCCAGTAAAAAGCTGCAGCATGTAAGATACTGGCCTAACAGCACATATCTAGCAAGAGGAAGAGCCTGGACTCAATTCCAGCCATCTGAACACTGGGCTGTACTGAGTACAAATTATTGCACGGTCTTTTTATTGCCCTTTGCTAGGTAAATCAAAATAATGTGAGCTTTGAACAAGATATCTTACCTCCTTTCAGCTGAAGGGTTATTGGAGACCATCTAAATAGTTCTCAGGAAAAAAGAAACAATAGCCATGTGCTTCAGACAGGCTGAAAAACCAGTTAGAAGGCACTACTTGCCCTTCTAGTTTTGAAAGGCCAAGTTCCACTAAATAAAAGCTTCACTTTGTATATGTGTGTGGAAGTGATTAGTCATTTAATACTGGAAGCTCTACCTGGAACACATTTCTTAATGCACTTTTTTTTCACATGCATGATGTCTTTCCACAATTTATTGCCACATTTTATTAAACTCTTGTTACCTAGCGTGTAATTGGAATCATCACTGATACATGAAACATGAGTATACAAATCTGAAACAGAGTGGAGGCAGGTCAAAGAAATAACAGCAAAGCTAAATTTTAAAATGGGGGGAAAGACATAGGCTGTAGTGTTATGAATTGTGACCCTCTACCAACCTAGGGCAATTCCTTCCAGAAAAATCATCTTACACTCTAAACCCACACAAACTAAATCCTCTGTGAATAAGACAAGATGGGGTAAAACATGAAAAACTGACCTAAAGAGAAAGAAAATAAGTGAATCGCCAACAATAGATGCCTTTACATATGTTGACTCTACAGAAATAGAAATTTTACCAGAGTCAAATATAAATTAACTTCACCTTCTGCTTCATGAGGCTACTCTGGTTTCTCTCAATGTCCTGGAACCTGATTTCATAAGCTCCAACTCACACCTTTGCTCTGAAATTTAATAGTGTCTCTTTTGGGGTCATCATTCCTTTCTGTGATCTTAGAGCAATGCTTAGCACACCGTTAAGGCCAAAAAACAATGTTTTATGAATGAAAGGATAGATAAGTAGTAAAGCTAGAAGTGGAACTTTTTTTAAACTCTATTAAATAAAACATTATGGGCTTGTTGGGATCCCGTGGAATCTTTCACAAGGAAAATTGGGTCCTACGCCTCTTTTGTGAAATAACTGTCTCTTTTCTCATTTCAGTCTTTTAGACGATTTTTCTGAATTTGTGTCCTTCTCTTCTTTCATCTCCAGGTTGCAGCCTTATTTTTGCCCCAGAGGATTATCTCCATTTCCAGGTACATTTAAGGGCCACACTAGAGATTTCACAGTAAAGATACGGTCACCTGTGGATGGAAAATATTACATTTATTTTAGAGAGAGACAAGCAAAGAGCAACAAAAAACAAAAGAGAGAAAATAAAAAACTTTTCTTAAAAGTCCTATCATAATCTGGCACAACCATTCCTATTTTCTAATTATGATAATTAGAAACATGATGTTTGTTACTATAATTGACACCATAAATATTAATCATCATTCATTACTTAAACATGACTAAGTATAAATTATTACACATTGTTATTATTACTAATTGCCATCTAGGTATATATGAAGATATATAATCAAGATTATTTGTCTGACCAAGGTTTTATAGTATTTTTTAAAATATTGTTGATTCTAAAAAGAATAAGCTTATGGGGGAAAATATATAAAATGTGGGAATTATGAATAAAAAGATTTAAATTACCCTTAATTCCATATCCACAAATAACCATCATTATCATTTTATTTTATGCTATACAAAATTATAATAATGCCATTGTAGAAAGTAAGTCCTGAAAGCCCTTTCTTCTACTTTCCAAAACATGTCCACACAGTCAAGGACAAAAGTCAGTCAACAAACCCCTCCCGAGTAGGCCCCGTACACCAGGAACTGTTTTAGGTGCCCAGGATACAGTGCTGAACATGAGAAACAGAGGTACTCTCCCAAAGAAACCTCCATTCTACTGGCTAGAAAAAAAGTAAATAAGCAAAAGGAGAAGAAATGTGTTATGAAGAAGATAAAGTAGGGTAGATGTAGAAGCTGCTATCATGAGTGTGGTTTGAAGGCCTCTGGGAAGAGATGACACTTGAATTCAGATCTAGCTCTCAGAAAAGAACATTCCAAAAAAAAGAAGCATTCATATTTGAAGGATAAGACCAGTGTTTCTCAAGTGTGAATTAGAGAAATAATGGAGAAAGATAGAGTTGAAAAGTTAGGGATGGGCCAGATCAAAGAGAGCATTATGGGAGCTTAGATTCTATTCTGGTTGCAACGGAAGTCTTTGGAGGGTTTGAAACAGAGGCCACATATAGATAATAGGCTCTAAGAGGACAAGAAAGAAGGCAGAGGCTGGTCAGGAGCATCACAGTTTTCCAGGCAAGAGATGGCGGTGGCTCAGACTGTTTGTGGCAGTGAAGATGATGAGTGGTTAGAGGCAGGATGCACCAGTGAAAGGGCAGAACTTGCTACAAGATCAGATGTGGTGAGAAGGGGAAAAATAAGAACAAATTCCTAGGTAACTCCTATTGACAGGTGGCAGACAACCTTACAGACACCTTCCTCACAAATACTCTATTATAATCTTTACAAATTTTCTAATTCCTTAAATATGGATAATAATAGGTACATTTGCTATATATCAGATGCTCTACATAAATTATCTTGATTAATTAATACTCATCCAACAAACCTATAAGATGGGTATATGCTATTAATAGCTGCATTTTATAAATATATATTTAAAAAAACAGAATTAGAGGTTAAACAGCTTATCCAAATTCACATAGCTAATAAATAGTTGAAATAGAAAGAAGTCAAACCCAGGCCAAGGTAACACCAAAAGCCACACCCTTAATCACCATGCACTATATCAGACAAATGTGGCCACATTTATATAACCAATCCCCTTGTTACACATGTAGTTTATTTTCAGATTATACCTGCTAAAAATGACACTACTGCAAGCATTGTTGTACATGCATTTGTACTTTCGTGATTATTTCTTTAAGGTAAATTCCTAGAAGCGAAATTGTACAATAAAATCATGGACATGTTAAAGGCTTTTGATACATATGGCAATTTTCTGATTTTACCAATTTGAAGTTTCACCCGGATGGGGACTTCCCTGGCGGTCCAGCAGTTGAGACCCCGCACTCCCAATGCAGGGGGCCCGGGTTCCATCTCTGGTCAGGGAACTAGATCCCACATGCCACAACTAAAGGTCCCACAGCCACAATGAGGATCCTGCACACAGCAATAAAGATCCCACCTGCCACAACTAAGACCCAGTGCAACTAAACAAATAAATAAATATTAAAAAGAAAAAAAAAGTTTGGCCTGGATGAATGCAACCAAGTTATGCATCATCATTATTTTCATGATCATTTTTTTTAATCTCTCTGTCACATATTTACTGCTATCACACACTTAGAGGCAGAGCTGGAATGTGAACCCAGTGGGCTGGCACCAGATGTCTCTGCTTAACCAATACGTTATGCACTTTCCTTGCTCTTTAAGATAACGTCAAGTGATTGAGGTAGGGATCTAACTTCAGTTCTTTTCATATTTGACCGTGTAATCCAGCACTATTTTTTGAAAAATCAAACCTCTCCCAATTGATCTCAAATATCTGAAATGCCAAGTTCATCACCTGCATCATCATCATTACTAAACAAACCATTTAATATATGATAGGTGCTACACAAAACACAAGTTCATAGCAACCATAAGCTAAAAAGCACTATATCACCATATTTTAATGGAATAAATTTACACACACACACACACACACACACACGTGAAAGTCTGTTTGTTAGTCTGAGTAAAACTAGCTGCTGTAACAGAACATGCCAAAATATTGATGGACTAACACAACAGAAGTTTACTTCTTGTTCATGTCCAGTCCAAAACAGTTTTGTTGATTGTTGGATGGCTCTTCGCAAAACACGGATTCAAGACCCAGGACTTTCCACAACAAGACTTCTCTCCTTCAACACATGCCTACCAGGTGTCTGTACCGGTCGGTTTCAAGCTAGTGGAAGGGAAATGAGCATGGAGGATTGATTCCCCACCTCCCTGGGAAGTTTTTACGGAGAGATGGTGAATTCCATTGATAGAACTCAAGTATATGGTCACATCTACCTGCAGGAAAGGATGGGAAATACAGCACCTCTGGGTGCCAAGGAAGAAGGGGAAATGCATATTTCAAAACCACCTCAATCTCTGTCACAGTCTATTACTGGGCTTATTATCTTTTCCATGACCTATACATGTATACTGGTTCTGCACTGATTAATCTAGTGGCATCAGTCCTCTTTATTATTATTCTTTCTCCAAATTATCATGCCTGTTCTGATAATAAACTTTATAGTGCCTTCTTGTAAAAGTCAAATCAGAGGTAGAAATATGAATGTCCATAAGCAGTATAGAATTGTTAAACCCCATGGGTTCAAACACCATACATTTTTAAATATATCAAATTGATAAATATTTAAAATAATAAAGTTGGGCAGATGCTAAAGAACAGATATTTTCATATTGCTGGTGATAATACACATTAGTATAAACTTTTGTATGAAGGGAAAGGAAGGAGGCTGAAATTTGGAAGTATAAAACAAAAGCTATAATCTCTGTAACCTATAATCACTTATTCTTTTCTCTTTAGTATTGAAAACATTTTTTTAATCTGATCTTTTTCTCAGAGTGGGACTCTAGAAAAATCTCAGATTTAACACTATTTTCTCATTGCTAGTATGTTCTAAATTTTCCATTAACTATACTTAAATTCTAATAGTCAAGAACTGTTTAGAACAATATTTAAATTATAGATGGCTGCATATTTGGAAAAATTTTAATTTTATTTCAGTGTTGTTTAAAGAAAGCAATCTATTTAAGTCATTTGGAGGAATATAATGAGGCTTTTTTTGTCTCCTAACATGTGATCAATTTTATAAATGTTCCATTCATAAGCCACCTTGAAAACAAGGTGAACTATTCTCCATAGTTAGTACACAAAATTAAACATGTATATTTATTAAATCAATTTTATACACACTGATTAAATCCTTTAATAATTTATTTTCCAATTTGACCTGTGAAATAAGGATGCATTTGTCTTCTAACACAATGTTTCTGAAAATTATTCCTTATATTTTGACAGCTTTTCTGTTTGAATTAAGGTCTTAACTATTTTTATAAATACTATGCTTATGTCTATATTGATGTGGTTTCAGTGCTTACTGTAAGTCAGTTCATATATAATTTTCTACTCTTGAGTTTCTTATTTTGATTCACTTCTCATTCAGTAGGACATATATTGAATAATCCTTTCAGAAAAGAACATGTGAAGTAAATCTGATTATGTCTTTCTATTACCTTCACATCTTAACAACAATGTGGCCATATATAAATATCTTGAGCCACTAACTTTCCCCTCAAAATTATGTAAAATTTGTGTCACTATGTCCAAGCACTTAATGTCAGGGAGAAGACCATGGCAGGCCTGAATTTTCTACTTCTGTAGGTAACTTTTTCTTCTGGGAATCTTGTAAGATTCTTTCCTTTACTTTGTGATCTAAAATTTTCTGTAGGATATGGTTAGATAATAATCTCTCTCTAATTTCGTCAGGTGCACAGAAGGAGGTTTCATTCTACACACACTCTGAGATATTTCTTTAGCTTCTTTTATTCCATTTATGGGTTTTGCTTCCATTCTGTTTATTCTGGATTCATCTTTAGAAATACAAATTATCTTTTGCCTAAATTTCTATCCTCTGTATTCTATCACTATAATCTTCTCTTTAATTACTGCTACTTATTTGAATTTCTTCTATCTTCTAGGGAACTCTTCATATTTTTCTCCCAAATAATTTTGACTTTATGCACTATAGATTTTGTTTCTTCCAAATTCTAGATAATATGCTAGCTCTGTTACTGCATTTTAGCTTCCTTTAAAACTTGCTTTATTGTATATAGCATCATCTTTTCAAGGTTCTATTTTTATCTTATTCAGAAATAAAATGTCTCATATAAAATTTACTTGTTAATTTAACAAGTTGTTTTCAAAAGTATGGTCTTCCTTTCCATCCTGAGAATTATTGTCCATCTTTTATTTTACAAAATTTTTTCCTGGGTCACATTTCCTTCTCTTTACTCCTCCAAAAATGAGGAGAAAGCAATTAGAAGAGCTGTTTTTCTATAAACTGAGTTGATAGACCATTCTCAGCTCCCTCCACTTTCTTCCTCCTAGATCTCAAATCACGGAATGATTTATGTAAATTAGTTATACCGGTTAAACAATTCTGCAACCTGAAGAGAATAAATACAAAGTCAAAGCTATGGAAATTCCAATGAGTTCAAAATGCTGAGTAGGCATTAGTCAAATAGACTGGAAAGGGTTAAAGTTAAGGGGAGATTTAAGGGGGTTCCCAGCTTGTGCAACATGGAGGAGAAAGAAGCTATAATGTGTCAGGGAAATGCAAACTAAAATAAGTACGTTCCAGATCATTCTGACCATTCCTTGCTTTGCTCACAAATTTGGACTACACTATAAGCCAGTATTTCTAAACATGTGTTCTACACCAAACTGGTCCTGTGAGAGACTGCATGAAAACGAAACAGCTTCCATAATCAAAAAAGCTTGGGAAATCTTGCATATTATATCTTTCCCTGTTTTAGATTCGTAGTGAACATCAGCATTAAATCCTACTGTATGGGATTAACAGATACACAACACTATATAAAATAGGCAACAAAGGTTTATTGTATAGTACAGAGAACTGTATTCAATATCTATAATGGAAAAGAATTGTGAAAATGTATATATTTATATAATATATTATAATATTTATATATAGTGTATATAAATTATTTATATATATACATATATATATAACTGAATCACTTTGCTATACACCAGAAGCTGTCACATTACAATCAACTACACCTCAATAGAATAAAACACTATTGTAAAGAAAAATGCTTAATCTTAATTTAGAATTTTCCACATCTTTTTTTAATATCTACCAATAGTTTATGGCAGTTATTGGAAGAAAAACTTTGGGAATTGCTGTGTGGTCAATGAGGAATTACTAAATGGTTTTTATCATGGGAAAGACATGATCAGATTAGTATTTAGGAAGATTACACTGAATTTTGTGAGAATAAGATAGCAAGGGCCAAACTAGAGAAAGAAAGGTCGTTAGCAGTTGTTTTCACAATCCAAAGCAGAAACCTAACTATGGAGATAAAGTCTGTCAATATCCTTTAGTGTCACTGGGGAGCCTTGAAGAGGGGGGACAAAGAACCCTGTCGTTTGTGGCCTACAGGAAACAACAAAAAAGCCAGCTACGGATGCTTTTTCTCTGTCCGTGCCCAGATATTACATAAAGCCCATTTCTAGGAGAACTGTGACCAGAACTTCAACCTTCAATTTTGCCTCTTCAAATTTCTTCCAGCAAAGAATCCCAGCACACTTCTAGTTGTTTTTCACTCCTTAAATTGGATAAAGGGCAATTTTGTCCTTTGTGTGTTCTTTTTGCTATTTCCAACCACATTTTTTTCCCTGAATTGTTCTATCCATTTTTTCTTTAAGGAAGTTATCTTATTTTTGTTCTTGAAGGTCCATTGTTTTCTTTAAAGGCAGAGCACTGTCTGTGGCTAAATAGCCCAGGTCACAGAGATGACTAGATCCATTACATTTTTCTAGTCAGCTCTGCAAAATCTTTTCAATATTACTCTGGCTCCAGTTGATTTATTTTTACTCTCAACACTAAAAATCTGAAAGTTTCTCTATGTAAAAATGGTCTTCTTACCATTCCCCTCCAACCAGGCATTCCAGAAAATAATTAATACATACATACTAAAAAAAAAAAAAAAAAAGCAAAAAGCTTAAGAAGAACTATTAAGCATTCCTGCCATATTGATTCCAATTCATTAATTTTTTACAAACTCTAATTCAATTTTACCCATAACTTTATAATAGTAAATAAATCCCTTAATACTTATGAACAAGACTAAAGGAACTGAGTAATTTTACCTAAATAAGCCTATCATTATATCATGCTAATATTAGAAAATTTGCAGGTGGTCCCAAATGTCCTTACCAGAATTTACGACAGTATTCAGACTAGAAGATCCATTGTTTCTAAAGAATTGGAATTTCTTTTATTCTGACCTGCCTTTGCAGAAAAAAAAAGGGGGGGGGGGATCCAGTCTAACCTCCCAAAAGAATATAATAAACTGTGAAATCTATGACTAATAGTCATTCAATCTCCAGTGGTCTTCCTTATTATGGGTCAGCATTTTTTTTTTTTTTGCATATTTTTTATTGGAATATAATTGCATTACACTCTTGTACCAGTTTTTGAGGTACACCAAGTTCAATCATCTGTATTTATACACATATCCCCGTATTCCCTCCCTCCCTCGACTCCCCCACCAACCTTCCCGTCCCAGTCCTCTAAGGCATCATCCATCCTTGAGTTGTATGGGTCAGGCTTAACTGCTCTTCCTTGAAAGAGTTGTAATGAACCCCCTGCCTCACCCCACCCCCACCATCATTGCAGCATCAACACGAATGTTTACTGATCACCCACTCTTTTCGGTTATTTTCTAGGCCCTTTGGATAAGATAAATGTTAGGTTTAACATGTAAAAGCCATGAGACTTCGATGAGTTTCTTTTCCTAGTTGTATATTTTCTTATGTTTTAAATGGAGAAGATTCCACTCTCTACCTCCATAACCTGTGCTTGGGAGGAGAGGTTCTTTTGAGTTGGGTGGTCCGGAGAAAGTCCTCTTTGAAAAGATGGCATTTGTACCAAGAACTGAAGGAGGTAAGAGGGTAAGCTGGGCAGTTATCTGGAGGAGAGGCACTCTGGGCAGAAGGAACAGAAAATGCAAAGCACTGAGGTGGGGAGGACCTGGTTGGTTTGAGGAACAGCAGGAAGACCAGTCGGGCAGGAGCAGAGTTCCTACAGGAGAGCATTGAGAGAGTGAGATCAGAAGAGTAAGGGGACCAGATTGTGTACGGTCTTCTAGGCATCTAAGGGATTTTGCTCTGAATGAGATGGGAAGGAAGTCAAGCATTTTGAAGAGAAGAACAATTAGTATTCTTTCAGAAAAATAGAAATGACTCCATATTTCAGCAGAAAAGGATGTATTCAAGCAAATATGTGTTTACAAAATCATTGGCAGGGCTGGAGTAATGAAGGTCAGAGAAGGCTGCCGCCAACCAGCTCTTAGGTTCATCACTGATTTTCAGAGAGTCATTCGGAAGTTATGGGAATTGAAGGAACAGCTGGAAAAATATCAACATAGAAGTCAGTGATTTAAAGAAAAATCCCTAAGCCTCCTATAAAATCTCATGTCTATCTCTGTCATGCTAGGGGAAAATAATATGGTTTCTGCTTCCATTCCACCTTCCAAATCTCTAGAGTAATTTTCTCCCATTGTTGGCATTTTATCTAGAACTCCAATGGCAGGAATTCTGGGAAATAAAGTTTCTAGGCTCCCAGCTTCCAGGATACAGAAGGGGCTATAAAAAGGAAGAATGGTTCTAATGAACGAATAAACAAGTCTTTGCAAGTAACATAATCAGACTTTTATCTTTTTATTGAAGTATAGTTGATTTACAATGTGTTCATTTCTGCTGTACAGCAAAGTGATTCACTTTTTTAAAATTCTTTTCCAGGGTGGTTTTTGTAGTTCCCTGTGCTATACAATAGGACCTTGTTGTTAATCGATTGCGTGTGTAATAGCTTACATCTGCTAACCCCAACCACCCACGCCACCCCTCCCCCAACTTCCTCCCTCTTGGCAACCACAAGTCTGTACTCCACGTCCCTGAGTCAATCAGACTTTCATTTTAAAAGCATCACTCTGGCTTCAGTCTTGAGAACAGTCTGGAAGAATGAAAGAGTGGAAGCTGGGAAATCAGAAGATTGTTGTAATAATCCATGTAAGAGAAAATAGAGACTAGGACCAGGATATTAACAGTGGAGGGATGAATGGTGATATCCTAGTAACTGAGGGTAAAACAACAGGATTTCTGATATATTGGATATGAGCTAGACAGAAAATTAGAAATTAAGGATGACCCCGTTTTTGACCTGACGATCTGGAAGGATAGTGTTTCAATGAACTCAGATCAAGGAGGCGGCAGAAGAACAGGTTGGAAGGAGGCAGGCGATCAGACACTAGAGTTAGACGATTGGTTTCTAAATTTGAGCTTGCAACAGAATCACACAGAGGCCTTGTTAAAACACGGATGACAGTGCCTCACCTCAAAAGTTTCTGATATAGATGCGATGGTAAATGGGATTGTTTCCTTAATTTCTCTTTCTAATACTTCGTTGTTAGTGCATAGAAATGCAACAGATTTCTGTATATTAATTTTATATCCTGCAACCTTACTGAATTCATTGATGAGCTCTGGTAGTTTTTGGTGGCATCTTTAGGATTTAGTAGTCTGGAGTAGGGACTGAGAATTTTCTTTTCTAGAAAGTTCCTAGGTGATGCTGTTGCTACTGGGCCAGGAGCCACATTTTGGGAAACACTATTGTAAAGAAATGATGAGCATCAGAACTTATTAACTTTTTTTTAAGGTGTATGGAGAAAAAAAAATCTTCAAAAATTATTTTATCTTGCTTTTAATAAGATGGAAATAAAATAATTGTGGTGTTACCTTTGAATATCTGAAAGGTAACACCACTCATTGGTTTACGAGTCTTCTAAATACTGGCCTTTGTGCCTCAGATACATTAGAAATGAGTAAATGATTCTACTACTGTTTACATTGAGAAAGAAGTCTTGAATATTTGCATTTGTTCTGCTTCAGAATTTTTTATTTTCTCCTCCAGCAAGAGTAAAGACTAATAGATTAGAAAAGAGATTAAAACATAGTTTCCAATAATTATAGCACTAAGGTTAGCTACACATTTTGCATTTTATATCATTGAATCCACACAAAATTTCTTTTGGGAAGATGTTAACATTTCCTCTTTAATAATGAAGAAATTGACTTTCAAAGAGGTTAAGCAGTGTTCCAGATATCATACAGCTGTTAAGCTTTAGCCCCAGAATTCATACATAGGTCAGGCTGATGTTAAAGTCATGGGCTCTTTCCATTGTTTCCCAAGCTTATCTGATGATACAATCATCTGCAGTGCTTGTTAAACATATAGAATTCTAAGCCCATCCTAAAGCTAAAGAACCAGAATTTCCAAGGACGGGTCATAGAAATCTATGAAGTTTAACAAGCACCTGGGTGACTCTTAGGATAGGCAGGTTTGGGAAACTGCTGCCCTTCTTCTCTAGAAAGCCTAGGACAAATTAGTACCGACATGGAAGAGAGAAAATGTAGAAACATAAATTTTATCTCATTCTTGGAGTATTAATTTTAAAAAGGTAATTAATAAGAAGTATTTATATTTATTTCTAGTGCTATTAATTTATAGTTTTCCCCTTCCAATAGTTTTTGGGTAATGCTAGATATTTCTGTATACAAAATAATTAAATGTTCCAACTTTCTTTAAACTGTTAATTTTTATTTTTTGTCTGCGCTGCTCAGAAAATATAAATGTTGTGATACCAGAATAGCACAGCCCATAAATCCTGTAGATGAATTTAAATTTTGAAAGAATGTATTTGCTATTAAGGAAAGAAAAAAATCAGTGGGAGTCATTACATCTTTCATGAAGTTCATGGAAGTTTTTGATAAACACTGAGCAAATATTGTACCAAAATTATAATTCCTCAATGCTGGAAGACTTACTGATCAAAGAAGTCCTTGGTCTACAGAGGAAAAATAAATTTCTCAATTCTAAGTTTACTTCTTTCTTCTCTGTGAAAGAGAATTATGTTCAGACTAAAATGGATAAAATTAATATCAGTAAGCCCAAAAGAGGTGAAAAAATTCACAAAAAGATTTCCTGATATTCTAAAGAAGTTGAAGTCACTTGTTTTAAACAAAATACATTCCAGAGAGAGAAGGGGAAACATGTACCAGTGTTGATATTTATTGCTTGGAAAGGTCCCAGAATATTTAAGATATACAAATACTTTAATTTTCAAATAAGGGAGTGAAAATGGTAGTGTGAACTATACAAAACATATGCCAGTGAGTTGGATGTTAAAACCTGAGCAAGATTCAACTATAAATCATAAAGGGATAAATTTTTAAAAAATCAATACATGTATCACTAGGCTCCAAAATTGGTTTTCTTAGGAACAGTGTACTTAAAAGTAACTTTTTTCACAACATGTAATCTACCCCCTTAAAATTTTAAGTAAATAACACAGTATTGTTAATTACAGGCAATATTCGGATCCACAGATCTCTGGAACTTATTCAACTTGCATAATTGAAATTTTATACCTATTGAACAAGTCCCCATTTCCCTCTCCCATAAATGTACCTGGCACCTACTATCCAACTTTCTGCTTTGATGTGTTTGACTATTTTAGATATCCTATATGAGTGAAATCATGCAGTATTTGTCCTTCTGTGACCAGCTTATTTTATTTAGCATAATGTTCTCCAGATTCATCCATGTTGTTGCATAATGCAATATTTTCTTCTTTTTTAAGGTTGAATTATGTTCCATTATATTATATATCACATTTTCTTTATCCATTTACTCATTCACAGGCATTTAAGTTGCTTCCTTGTCTTGGCTGGTGTGAATAATTCTACAGTAAACTTAGGAATAAAGATATCTCTTTGAGATACTGATTTCAATTCTTTTGGATATACACCCAGAAGTGGGGTTGCTAGATCACACAGCAGTTCTATTTTAATTTTTTGATAGACCTCCATACTGTTTTCTTTAGTGGCTGCACTATTTTATATTCCCACCAACAGTGTATTAAGGCTTCCAATTTTCTCCACAACCTCACAATACTCGTTATGTTTTGTTTTTGTTTTTTAGATACTAACCATTCTAACAGGTGTGAGGTGATATGTCACTGTGGTTTTGATTTGCATATCCCCGATGATTAGTGATCTTGAGCACAATTTCATTTACCTGGTGGCCATTTGTATATCCTCTTTGGAGAAATATCTATTCAAGTCCTTGCCCATTTTCTAAGTTAAAAGTAAATTTTTTTTAATCTCACAGATATAATTAGTAATTTGTAGAATCATAAAAGTATAGTAAAATGTAGCATATCTGAGTATGACCAAAGTTTTTGACAAATTCTCTTATTAACCTTGATCAAAAAGATGAAATATTCACTGAATGAAGTGATAATTACGGTTACATAACGTACGAAAAATATGTTAATAAGTTTAAAACAAACCATTCTTTTTATATATGATGCGGATGAAAATATAGATGATCTGTTCACCAAAATTGCAGAGAACATGAAACTCAGAAGAATGTGAATTATATTGGTGCCATAATCAACCTCTAAAGAGAATCACAACTGAAACTGAAAAGCAACAACAGCAGCAACATACATGATATTTAAGCATTATAAATATCAAGCTTTTCATTTTGAATATGAAAGTTTTCCTTCAAAGAAGCAGAATCACTATGAGTGATTAAAAAAAAAAGGAATTTCTAAAGGGGATTACACTTTACACAATCATGAGCACTAGGGAAGAATTCTGATCCTAACCTCACTGTAGGTCAGCAGAGCAGCTAATCAGAAAGAAAAGCTATAAGTGAAGAGAGGAGAGTAAGGACAAACCGGAACTTGCCTCTTTTTCTTACCACCTGCAACTCGACGTCGTGGGTGATCTGCTAGAAGAAGTTGGCGCCCTTCTGCGTGAAGCGGCACATTCACGTGGGCCAGGGCTACGTGAACCTGCCGGAGGAGATTGCTCAGTGGCAGCTGGAGGAGCGGATGGCGCCGTAGGGCATCAAGCACAAAGTGAGCTCACAAATCCACCCCGACACCCATGAGCTGCAGTGGCACCCAACACCCTCAGGAGCTCCAGAGCATAAAGGATACTGCTTCACTGCCTTCCATGTATCACACAATTTCCCTAAAGGAGCCATATAGCTAAAGGCAATTCTGAAAACGGTAGTTCTGGGGCAGCTCATTTGAACTACACAAACTCATCACAGTCTAACCCTTTTGTATTTAGAGGTTCTTTTTTATTTAGAAGTAAAACCTCTTTTAACCTTATTTAACTCCTAAATAAATAGCAAAACTGTGCTTACACCTGCCATGATGCAGCTATCCCTCACACAAATGAAAACATGCAAACCCTCACAACAAAAAATGATACAAAAATGTCTCCTCATTCATTTTGGGGTGATGTCCTTTCTTCTTCCAGCTGAATGTCCCACTTGAATATCTTGTAACAAATACTGAAATTATTAACACAGTTTATGTTTAATGGTAGGGGGATAAAAGAAGGGGAAGAAAAAAATTAGTTAATATATAATCTGATTTATTCATCTCAATATAAGGGAATAATACTAAAAAACTATCTATATGTCCTTCCCAATTACACTCAAACTATTAGAAATGGATCATGTTTACATTATAAGTTGTAATGCTTATTTGAATTACAATTATTTGTTTATGAATCTCTTTCACCACAAGATTGTGAGCTTATTCATGAAAGAAACTATATATGTTCCATTGTTGTATCCATAGTAACTAGCACAATGTCTGACATGTGTTGAATACATATCTGATGAACCCTGCATTTCTACTATTTTGTTATTAATTAAATGTAACATTATTATGGTATTTCCCAATGAATAAAATACTGCTGACATAGGGCTTTTAGGTCTTTGACTATCAGAATAAGACAGAAAAGATGGGTGATAAAGGCCAGAGTATAGAAATTTGAGGAGAAAAGCACCCAGTTGCCCAGGCTTTATGAGTTGAGGAGTCCACGGATCCAACCAGCAAGGACACATCTCTTTTTAAAAGACAACAGAGTACAGGTGAAAAAAAAAACCAAAACACTAGGAATCAGAATACTCAATTCTAATCTCAGCTCCCAGTTTAATTCACTAAGTGACGCTGAAAATTTGCTTATCCCCTCTGGTCTTCAGTTTCACCTAGACAATAAGAAATTGAGGCACAGAATTTTTCAGATCTTCTCCACCTTTAATTCTATTATATATACCAAGGTCTTTAATTTTTTTTACTTTCCTATTCTAAAATTTTTTGCTATTAGAACTCTCCTTCAAATTATACCAAAACACTCAGGCCCTGATCACCAGAAGTCAGTAATTCTTGTTTGGGTTAGAATGAAGGCTTTGATTAGAATATCAGATTCTTTGCCTGTCAATTTGGAAGTAAGAAGATATAGTAAGCTTCAAATATAAGGTAAAGTAGAATGACAGAACTGAATCTACATATATCCCAATGTATCTCATCCCAAGCTTGAATAGACTGAGTTTCACAGCACTTGTAAGAAATACGAAGGTCTAGGGACGATGGTTGCAAGAAGCAGAGCCTAGGTGACCAAAAAGCATCTTAAAGCCATAAAGAGAAAAGCAGAATCTTGGGAAGTCCTCCAGAAAGACCTCTGGCCCCAGATTTTCAAGAACTATATGCAAATATGTGATGAAAAGATTGGAGACAAGGAGATACTGAATAGGAAGTAGTCACCAAAAGAAAGTGCCAGGAAGAGCCATCAACGTGGAGTCCCTATTAGGTATCAGGTTTTGTTCTGACTTTTACAAGGATCGCATCCCATAATCCTCCTAACATCTCAGTTAAGTTGGAATTGTGATTCCTTTCATAAAAAAGGAAATAATAGTTAAATAACTTGCTCAGTACAGGGACAACCATTTTACCAATCACTGAAAAATAAGCAAATAATTTTCAATCGATTTAAAATCCATTGGAATGAAGATAAAAATAATAAGTTTTTGTAGAAAATCCCTAGACAACTCTTTCTCCCAGGGTCCTAACTCCTAGCAAGAACCTCCTTAGGATGAGATTTTCTTCTATTGGTCACTAGATTGTCTCCTAAGGTAGTTATAGCCTATAAGCCTTAGATACAAACATAGCCAATACAATTTGACAACATAGCAATTTGGTTTTAGCTTTCAAGGCTTTTATTTAAAATGAGATGTGATTATCACTTAGCATAAATTTTAGGGATAAATAGATTATTTTTCTTGATTATGGGATAATGGCTAACCCTTGTCTCTCTGGACTTGAATTTTTAAGGGCTTCAGAGGTCCAACCCACCTCTAGACACCAGTAATTTTTGACCTGATTAAACTTCAGGCCCTTGCTGCCTGGCCATTACCGTGAAGTACAGGTATTTGCATGTGTGTGTATGTTTGTATATATGTATGTGTGTACCATGTGCATGAAAGACAAGCATGACCATGGGATCACATTCATTTTAGAAATTAAAGTTTACTTAAATTTTTATCCATACTCTATGAATCTCTGCCTCTGCACAAAAGTCCATTCATTTAGAAAGGAAAGAATCTACTCTAGCTGCACCTTTGGAACTAGATAGTATCCCATTTGACTAACATGAAGCATCTTTAAAAGCACAATGTAAGTCTACATAAAAGTTACATTCAATTTATAAACATTTTCTGCTTTTGAGTTTTTAGTATCGCATCCATTGTAAAACAGAATAATACCTAGGCATGTAATAAAAAAATACAATGGATAAAAAGGACAAAGCATGTTTTTAACAAAGTAGGATATAAAGTTAAGAAAATAACCTAAACAAAAGACAGGAAAAAAAAAAAGGCACGAGAGAAATAATAAAGAAACAAAAGGAAAGCCTTCAAAAGTTTTAATCAGACAAGGATACCATGATCAAACAGGAAAAAAACAGTATAAATCCAAAAGTTAGTCCGGGATGAAATCTTCCACAAAGAAAAAAGGAGCTTAAGGACTTTCCAGGAATTTGAAGGCCTGGCCCTGTCAGATGGCTGGAGGGACGGAACATACCCCAGACACCCGCAAGCTGAAACTTTCTGACGAGCACAGCAATGTAAAGTATCACATTTCAAATCACCAATGTTATAAATGTCTGCCTCGTGAGAGCTGTTCTCAAATATGTCCTCTAACAGGAAAAGCTCACCATGAGTCTGTCTTGCAGGCAGTGCACATTTTAATGAATGCTAACATGTTTGCAAACATAATGAAAGTAGTATTTCCCACAGAGCAGTGTGAGATTATTTGAATAAAATATCTGCCTTCGGACATGAAACTCCGCCGATGATCACGGTAGGATCTGTGCTTTATTGGTGGCTTAGAAGCCACAGTTCGGTATGGACATGTGCTTTATGAGGACTGGCGGTGGAAACCTCTCACCCGCTGACATCTGCCCAGATTGCCGCTGGTTTTAAATCTCTGCCTCCGAGTTGTAGGAGCTACAACTTTGGCACTGCTAAAGAGCTATGTCTCTAAATGAGAAAGTCTCAGGAGGAGATGAAATTCAATACCAGAATTTCAAATATTTTATCATTGTGGAACAGAAACTGATACAAGAAAAGGAATACAATGAAAATGGCTAGATCACAGGACCCCAACAAACTGAAAAGTGGTGGCATTTCAATGATAATGGAAGTACTACACCCTTGGGAGGGATGAACACGTCTCCTAGGCATTTGCTTTGACAGGAAGATACCTTCTTCATTTTCAGGGAGCAGGTTCTAGATTCTATGGCTCTCTAATGCTGTATGAGACAGTGTGTTTGCTAAAGGAACATAGAAATCTAGGGATATTTGTTTCTGCTAAAAACTGCTTCAGACTGCAGTCCACACCTCATTGGCCAGCACTCAGTCACACAGCCACACCTGAAGTGCAAAACAGGCTGCAAAGTGCAGTCCAGGATGTGCTTAGAGAGCTTGTTGAACCCACTACACAGCCCTTGCTACACCCAATTAATTTGAAACAGATTCTTTTTAAGTTTCAGGAGAACTTGCACTGATCTATAATATGTGCAAATTAGTAACAAATAACAGTAATAAATCTGATGATAGATATCAGATTTTGAGTATCTTCAACTAATCCTTTGATTCTCCAGAATTAGAATAAATTGAAGTAGAGTGACAACGTATGCTGCTCTATACTCATTCAGTGCCAAAAACATGCTCGTGTTGTTATCCACTATATCCTGACAACACCTCATCTGATAAATGTAGGTGTTCAAGAAACAGTTCTTATATAAATACAAGAAAACTCTACTTTAGACTCAAAATCAGAGGCGTATACTCTCACCACTAGAGCTCAAGAAAATTTTTTCTGGGAAACCAAGAGCTACTTCTTTGGCTTGAGGGAAGCATAAATCTGGCTTCCATGTCTTCTATATGTCATGGGCCTCTACACTTCCTAGAAACAGACAGCCCCTAGTCTCATGAGCTGAGTTCAATAGTCTTCAATCCATCGTCTTAAGCAAGGACAGGTAGCTGGAGCACGGGCTGTGGAGCCAGACTTCAGAATTTGAATCTGACTTCATCAATTTCTATCATGTGAACTGAGGCAATATGGTTAACTTCACTCTGGTTCAATCTCTCCATCTGTAAATTTGGGTTAATAGAACCCTTGGCACCTTATTTCTGGAAGTATTAAAATAATGAATTAATAGATGTAAAAGCATTTACAAGAGAGCCTATCCAATAATAAGCATCTAGTAAATATTCGCCGTAAATGACGGCATGGACATGCTTTTGCAGAGGCGGAAGCTGAATCACGTTGAGGGTTGCCCCATCTGCAGCTGCCAATAGTCACAGATATCTTTGTCAGATTTGCCATGCTTTCAGAATTATGGCTTGCATTTATGGTGAACATTCCTCTTTAACCACTTGATATTCACAGTTGTAGGAATAAAAACTGAACTTTAGAGAGTATTTACTATTTTCCACACAATTTATATACGCTTCCTTACTGATATTTAGGGAAGTTTAAATATTTGCTACAAGCATCATGGTAACTATGAGAGCTTTAACTGAAAGATAGAGAACCTCATACTAGAATCTGTGCATTTTTCAAGCGTTGGGCATCGTGATTTTCTACACCTTCTTGGAACAGACAGATACAACACACTATGCTCTGTGTCCTCCACAGCCCCACCCAATACACACAAGTGTACAGTGGAGTCTCCCTAAATATCTGTAGAATAGATGGATACATGGGTGGCTGAGTGGATGGGCAGTAACTTGATATATGAACGATGGCATGACATTCACCCTCCCGTACTCAGATATCAGTACATTTCACTACAATAAATTCAACTTAAAAACCTCTGAGTGCCTTATACTGTGATTGTCTCAAGAGCACAAATGGAGTGAGTAGCATTTACAAGGAGGAGGCCATTCTAAAATAATTTGGAATGTTTCCACTTTCTTGGACTCCCTGATGGTGCAGCAGGCACTCGATTACCGTAGCACACCTATCTGCTGAATATTCACCCTGATGGAGGGCCTAGCGATGCAGAAAATACGTAACATCAGATAATCCAAAAGTCATTTATATTTGGCTCAGGAATGCTTTGCATAATAATTTTGCAGCTGATTGATCCTCTTGGGTTTGTTTGTACTGATATTAAGGCAGTTTTCCTCCTGAGAAAATACTGGTGGGAAATAGTGGGGTGTATGGCTAAACATAAACATACGAAAATCATTCATTTACTTATTCATTCATTCATCATAACCTGGATGAGACTTTAGTTATGCCAGGCACTGTGTTAGGTAGTAAGAATAAAAAGAGAAAAGAGGTATTTATAGGAGGGACATAAATAAATATAAATAAGAGTTAGCCATATGTCATTTTAGTCCTCTAAATATGTGTTATTGTGCTCCAGATTCATCTTTCAATATACAAATACATTTAATCCTATCTGAAACAAAAGTTAGCTTAGATATAGATATTTTAAAACTCAGGTTATTGTATTTATTCTCATGAAGAATTAATAATACCAAACACAATAATACTGCTACATTCTAGAACTGTTCTAAATGCTTTACATATACTAACTAACTTAGCTTGACAAAAATACCTACAAAGATAATATTTTTGTCACCCCCACTTTACAGATGAGAAAACTGAGGCTCAGAAAATAACACCTAAAGCAACAGAGTTTATAAGTGGCAGATCTGGGATTTGAATCTAGGCAGCCTAGCTCCAGAACCTACATTCTTTATCCACACCCTGTTGCCCTCTTCAATCAAAATGCCAAATGGAATGAGACCTAAAGAATATCAATGTTCCTTGTAGAAAAAAATTAAATCCCTATTAGCACCCCTATAAAAATTAAATTTCATTCACTAGAAAACTTCAAACATTATAAATGTCAAAAGATAATATAAACAGATTTTGAAGAAAAATAACAACCTGCCAAAAGAAGAAATTTACAAAATACATTACAGTGAAATAATAATTACTTAATAGGAAAGTGAGGAAATGGTCCAAAGAATTCACAGAAGAAATTTGAATGGTCACTAAATCTTTAAAACGATGTTCAAACTAACTGGTTATCAAGGAATGGCAAATGAAAAAAAAAATTGGCAAAAATCTAAAAGTTCAACCCCACCATGACCTGGATGTGGAGAAACAGGAACTCTCATTCATTGATGTTCACAGTAGAAATGGGTAGGATGCTTTGGAGAGCAATTTTGGCAGGATCTAGTAAAAGTGTACACCTTGTTAACTCCTCATTTCTATTAACCTTGAGAGGAGATCTTACCTGAGAGAATCTCTTGAAAGAACACATATGCAAAGATATTCATTGCAGCATCGTTTGTAATGATGAAAAATTAGAAAGGACTTTAGTGCTCAGCACTAGGGAAAGGAATAAATTAAAGGAGATATTGTCCCAACACGGGATACTAACACAGTAATAAAGTAATGAACTTGTACTATATCCATTTATTTCAATATCTAGACACTCCCTGGTGGTCTAAAGGTTAGGATTCGGCACTCCCAACATCTGTGTATCTCAAGACTACAGTATTAAATGGAAAAAAATGCAAAAGTACTGTACATGCACGTTTGGAAAAGCAGGAAAAAACAGTATACATGGATACAAATATATTTTTGGAAAAATATTAAGCAAGAGCTGGAAGGACACATACCAAATTCATAAGAATCATTGAGACTAGTTACAAGCTCAGGTGAACGGAGTTAAAAACTCAAATGGGAACTTCCTAGGTGGCACAGTGGTTGAAAATCCACCTGCCAATGCAGGGGACACGGGTTCGATCCCTGCTCCAGGAAGATCCCACATGCCACGAAGCAACTAAGCCTGTGAGCCACAACTATTGAGCCTGTGCTCTAGAGCCCGTGAGCCACAACTATTGAGTCTGTGTGCTGCAACAACTGAAGCCCATGCACCTAGAGTCTGTGCTCCACAACAAGAGAAGCCACTGCAATGAGAAGCCTGCGCACCACAATGAAGAGTAGCCCCCACTTGTCGCAACTAGAGAAAGCCCGTGTGCAGCAACAAAGAACCAATGCAACCAATAAATTAATTAATTAAGTTTTTAAAAATAAAGAAAAATCAAAGGAGACTTCAACTTTGTTTTACTTTTTCCATAAAAAGGCTCACATCAATACAAAAAAAAATTTTGTTTTAAATAATCAATCTGGAGTGGCAGATATCTGGTGATTTTAATATTAACCTGTTTACTTTGTGTGTCTTACATTGTTCTAAGACAAAAAATGAAGACAAGGACATCCTCTTGGGTGATTATATTTTTAGTTAAATTTGAATGTGAACTAATCTTCATCTACTACCTGGTACGTATTACTTTCTGCTTTTGATTATAATTGTTGGTATGCGTGCCTTACTTTTTGTACTTGACCAAGCTCTTTAAAGGTAGAATTCAGATTAGTGTCACCTTTGAAGTTCCTCTAATTCACATGCACATACACAAACACATGTACACACGCGTGCACACATCTGTACATACACACATGCATACACACACCCATTCCTGCCCATGTGCTCACACGTTTACACAAAACCAAACAGTTCTTCTCAGTTTACTGAAAGTTCTGTACTTTCAATAAACATTTATGGAATGAATAAAGAGTTTGGATAAACTACTCTTCCCTTCTATAACTTGAACTGGAAATTTGTTCTGCTGCAGCAAAGCCAATTTTAGAAGAAAGGGAGCAACAAGTGGCTAACCAATCCTGTCTCCCTCAGTCAAATAATCTATTCAGAGGTCTTAAAATGTTTTTAGCAGTCACTATTTCTTCCAACGGCATCTTACTTTGAAGCACAAACAAATAAAATGTAATAGGAGAGCTTCTCTGATTGAACCAGGAAAGCACTTCCATACCATTACCAAACACATGCATCCCACAGTTCTGGAAGAAGTTCCAGAAAACCCTTACAAGGCAACAAAGCAATGTGTAAAACATCTCTGTATTTACAGTGGAATAGCATCATGTTCCAATGCACTGTTAGCAAATGGCTGGTGTAAGGAGTGTTGATATTTTCCTGTGTCTTTGGCTGCTCTGTGCATTAACTTGGCCTTCCTTTCAGCTCCACCCTATCTCTCCTTTGAAACCATTGTCTCCGTGACATGAAAAATGTACTTCAGAAAGCCTAATGGCTAATTACATCAAAGGGAAGAAAGTCCAAACCTCAAACAAGGGATGATTAACTGCATAAGCTTTAACGGAAGCTATCACACCCTCGAAACGACTCCTCTTCTTTAATAAAAATGTTTCCAGTAATTTATTTTCTGACAAAGTTTGTGTTCTCTGCCCAGGAGTGACTCCTGTTTTGTTCACTCCAGGGTTGTACCCTATCTGGGGCTGGCCCTGACCACGGGCAAAGCAGGCAGCCACCTACATAATATGATTTATGCAAATACGGCACACTGAGGGGATAGATACCAGGCCTCGTGGGAGAGGAAATCCTGCCTCCTTCAGTGATGTTTCCCAGGGTGTGTTCCACCACATCTTAGTGAGTTTGCGTGAAATGCTAAACACGATGACCAGGGAGGTTGTTCTCTGACCAAATAATGAGGAGAAATGCTGGATTAAGCAAAAATAGCAGGTTTAATTATCAATAGAGATTTTAATACCCTGTTTTCTTAAAACAGGTACCAGGAAAGATTATGTACACAAGTGTTTTCCTTCTAAACGTTCCTTGAAAGTAAAGACTATGTCTGTGATAGTCAAAGCTATATCCCCAACACTCAGGATGGTGCCTGTAACATAACAGACACTCAGTAATGTTTCTGAGTAAATTAGTAAATCACTAGCCACGGTTATTAGGAATAATATTTTACACCTACACAATGACTTGAGTGCCTTCATAGGCTGGATCTAAACGTTGCCTCAAAAGAATCTCAGAGGTGCCAGATAAGCATAAAAATCTACATCCCACACATTAGGGAGATGGGTCAAAGAAGTATGAAAGAAGAGAAAAAGGAAAGAAACTAAAGTTTTTGTGGACCTACTCTGCTTCTCTGCTACTACATGTGAAGCTACTATGTGGCAGCTACATGCCAAGTTCTTGATATGCACACTCTCGTTTTATCCTCACAACAGTCCTGTGAAGTGCCTATTACAGAGGAGGAAACTCAGGGCTGCAAGATCAAATAATTCACCCAAAAAGACAAACAGGGAGGCAAAGGAAGCATTAGGGATAGTACCTGTGTCTTCTGATCCTTAACCTAGTTTAATTGGACTATTCCTTACTAAATGGACATCATGAAATGAGTACTGGGGGTAAAGAAATAAAACAATGAGATAATCTTGTCTAAAATATCATACATCTAAATTTAACCTTAAAACAACCTTGTAAGGTACCTACGTTTTATATGCTCTTTATGCAGATGAGAAAACCAAAGCAGAGAGGGGTTAAATTTAGATGTATGATTTATATTTCGATGTACTCCACAGATAGTAAGTGGTGGGGCCAGGAGAAGAATCACGCTACTCTCTTTCAACTGAATTTAATTAGTGCTTCACTTTAATGGGCTTTGATATATATAATCTCTTTTTTCCTAACATCACCCCTATGAGGTTACGCAAGTAGGTATTATTATTCCCACTTTAAAGAGGAAGAATTTGAGGCTTCATCCAAGCCAAGTTCACACAGCTAATAGTGAGAATAACCAGAGCACACCCAAGTCTCCAGACTCTCAGCTCATTGCTTTTTCTGTTTCACATTCTTATTCCCTCAAAATAGACTATTGGATGAGACTCTTATGACTGAGGCCACACACACTGTCCCAAATCTCTCTACTCAGGGAAAGAGTCAGGCAAACCTCCGCATGTGGCCTTGGGAACATTACTTGGTGCCCTAGCACAATCTCCCCTCTTCTCCTGCCCAAAAAGGCAGTCCCCTTGGGGGAAATCTGTCAGGTATGGTGTTGAGAAACCAATGAAACACAGCATTTGAGGAAGGAGTGTGTCGTCAACTACATCACCTGCGGATAAGAAGTCAGTAGGCACATTTTGAAAAATGTTCATACCAATGTATAACAACATCCACCAATCTTGTTCACTCCACCCCCCCGACCCCCATCCCATGTATGTTGCAAAAGAAAGTATCTGGCATTGTTTTCCAGAATCCTTGGCAAGGGCCTTAGAAAAGAGGAAAAATTTTCACAACCAGAGTCTGACATCCCTGAGCTCCTCATCTTGTTCCTTCTTTTTGGGACTAGCCTCACTGCTAGAAATGTTGTCCTAATAAAGTTAGCATATGTCTTTTCTTCTTTCATAGAAAGCTAGGATTCTCCAATGGTTTGGATCTAAATCCTGGAACGTTGCATGCTGATCACGTGAGCTCTCATGGGTGAAATCATGAAACACGGTGCCCAGTATACAGTAAATGCTTAATAAATGCTAGCTGAGTAAGAGTCTTTTAACAGTTTAGATAGTCAAGATTCTAACCTTTTCTTGTTTCAAATATTTTTGTGTGTCCAGAAAAGGTTCTGAATAACCTCGAGAGCCGCGTGTGTGTGCTCACACATGCGCACCTGGGCGCGTGACACATTTGTGCCACTTGTGACAATTGGAAGCACGGAGCTGTTACTGACTTGGAGGATTGAGTTGTGAATGATACAGCACAGAGGAAACCTGAAAGAACACAGTTTTAAATGCAAGGTCTGAGTGCTGATTGACATACTTTGTACGATAGTAAAATCTGGCAGGTGCATTAACTTGCATTCCTCTGATCTGTACACATCCACACTTGTCTTCTTAGGGTACTTGGTAATAAGCTTCTTTAAAGATCCCTGAGTAAGCACTGAAGATAATATCTGGAGTATGTAGCACTCAGTCTTTTTAGAATGGCTTTTTCCTGCTCCTTTCGTTTTCTTAAGAAAATGTCAGTTTAATCATTTTCTAATGCTTTGATAATGTGTTTCTTTACATAGCTGTAGAACACTCACTTCACTGTTTTAAAAGCATAAATGTAGATGTAAAAGTGCCAGTTAAATAAGATTACTTTTTCCTAATGAAATAACCAAAGAGGAGTTTAAAGTTTCCTAAACTTACATGACATTGTCAAAGCAAATAATAAAGTCCTAGCCCTCCAGTGGGTCTGTTATTTGATAGATTAACATTTCAATATCATATCTTGCTGGAACATAATCAATTGTTGGAAAGTAGGGAATTCATTTACCTGAGGGGATCTGTCATCTGTTAGGTGGGTCTGCCTCCAGGGGGGTGGGGACTTCAGCAGCATGGGGCCCTAGAAGGAAGACATGGGGCCAGATAGGATGGGAAGCTATTATCATCGATACCACTGATGTGGGACTGAGCTCTGCAGGGGTAGCAGGATTTTAGCAAACTCAGAGTTTGTGGAGGGGACCAGTATAAAGCATCTAACCCACTAAGTGAGGACAAATGTAAGAAGCCAGGTGGCAGAAAGCCTCACAACTGAGAGGTAACTGTGTTTCTGCTCAATCTGTCCATGAACGTCTATCCCAGTGGGGAACCAATTTCTCACCTTGCAGACAGAAATCCCTGCAGGCTGGAACAGCATGGCAGGATTGGAGGCAGGAGTAGGAAGGTGGAGAAAAAGGGGCAAGTTGCTTATATAAATCTCAGTATGGTGGGCAGAGCATAGCAGCAGAAGCCAAGACGATCAGCATGAAAGATGATGGGGTCATGGTCCAGATTTCGTTCAAGAGAGAGAAGATCTGGCGAGGGTTAGGGAAAGTGTTGATTTCTTGGTCAAGCAAGTTGAAGTTCAGCGTAGGGCCATGAAAATTTACCAATTCTAAGCCCAAATTGTCACCTGAGTTGAAACTCCACTCCATCGGAGGGAGGTCAGTGGTAGCTCTGGGCACTCAGGAGTCACCCCAACACTTTAGATTTAGAGCTAGCATCAGTGAAACTTATTCTAGCCTCCAACAAATACTGGGCCAGAATGTTAAAATGCTCCCAGTGCGGGTAGGATTGGGCTTGGGAGTGGGACAGAGGGCAAAGCCTGCCATGGAAAGTGGACAGGAATGGGGGAAGACACACAGGTTCTCCTCTATTTTTATGTGGATCCCAGAAATCCCCTAGAAGAATGTCTTTGCCACTAAGATAAGAGCGAGATAGAGAAAGCTGAATTAACACATGGTCTTCCATATTGTTGAATGCTTAACCATATTAAAATAAAATAGTTAGGCCATAATACTTTGTAATACTTTTGTAATACTTTGAAGTACTACAATTCAGTTTCTTGCAATAACTGGATCTCCAAGAAAAGCTCATTTTAATGTCTTTCTTGCAAGTAATAGTAACTAATGATACAGGTAATACTGTCTCTCTCATGAGCCATTGAAGTACAGGAGTGTGGCCACTTATTCTGAGTCTGAATTTCAGAAAGGACGGTGGAAACTTTTGCTCTTCAAATTGGCCTTTGGGATGCTCCTGCATTCAGATTTCATCAACGAACCCCTCAGAACTCCCTGTTGATAAAAGGTAAAAGATAATATAGTCACAGCTAAGGTTTTCTACCCACTCTCCCCAAAATTTAAACAGCCTATTAAGTCTTTGAAAAAAAAAACTTTTATTGAGATACAGTTAACATACAATAAACTGCATATACTTAGAGTGTACAATTTGGTATCCCAATCTCCCAATTCATTCCCCCCCAACCCTCCCCACTTTCCCCACTTGGTGTCCATATTTGTTCTCTACATCTGGTTCTCTATTTCTGCCTTGCAAACCGGTTGCTTTGTACCTTTTTTCTATAGTCCACATATATGTGTTAATATACGATATTCGTCTTTCTCTTTCTGACTCACTTCACTCTGTATGACAGTCTCTAGGTCTATCCATGTCTCTACAAATGTCCCAGTTTCATTCCTTTTTACAGCTGAGTAATATTCCATTGTATATATGTACCACAACCTTTTACCCATTCATCTGTTGATGGACATTTAAGTTGCTTCCATGTCCGGGCTATTGTAAACAGTGCTGCAATGAACATTGGAGTGCATGTATCTTTGTGAATTATGGTGTTCTCTGGGTACATGCCCAGCAGTGGGATTGCTGGGTCATATGGTAACTCTGTTTTCAGTTTTGCAAGGAACCTCCATACTGTTTTCCATAGTGGCTGTATCAATTTACATTCCCACCAACAGTGCAAGAGCGTTCCCTTTTCTCCACACCCTCTCCAGCATTTACTGTTTGTAGATTTTCTGATGATGCCCATTCTAACCAGTGTGAGGTGATACCTCATTGTCGTTTTGATTTGCATTTCTCTAATAATTAGTGATGGTGAGCAGCTTTTCATGTGCCTCTTGGCCATCCGTATGTCTTCTTTGGAGAAATGCCTATTTAGGTTTTCTGCCCATTTTTGGATAGGGTTTTTTGTTTTTTTGATATTGAGCTGCATGAACTGTTTATATATTTTGGAGATTAACCCATTATCTGTTGATTCGTTTGCAAATATTTTCTCCCATTCTGAGGGTTGTCTTTTCATCTTGCTTATAGTTTCCTTTGCTGTGCAGAAGCTTTGAAGTTTCATTAGGTCCCACTTATTTATTTTTGTTTTTATTTCTATTCCCCTAGGGGGTTGATCGAAAAACATCTTGCTGTGATTTATGTTGAAGAGTGTTCTTTCTATGTTTTCCTCTAGGAGTTTTACAGTGTCTGGCCTTACATTTAGGTCTTGAATCCATTTGGAGTTTATTTTTGTGTATGGTGTTAGGGAGTGTTCTAATTTCATTCTTTTACATGTAGCTGTCCAGTTTTCCCAGCACCACTTATTGAAGAGGCTGCCTTTTCTCCATTGTATATCCTCGCCTCCTTTGTCATAGATTAGTTGACCATAGTTTATCTCTGGGCTCTCTATTGTGTTCCATTGATCTCTATTTCTGTTTTTGTGCCAGTACCATGCTGTCTTGATCACTGTAGCCTTGTAGCATAGCCTGAAGTCAGGAAGCCTGACTCCATCAACTCTGTCAGCCTATTAAGTCTTAACTTTCATGTAATTCCCTCTCTCTTTCTATCAATAATGAAAGACTAGATTCCCAATACTTACATGTTATGTAGATGGCCAGCTCCCAGAGAATGTTGTTTTCTTTTACCTTGTATCTGGATTGGTTTTATAAAAGTATCTCTTCTGAAAAATGTGGTCTTGCATTCAAATACAGGGCCTGGTAACCATGACTAGTTGGCCTACCTGTGATCATTTTTCTCACTGCCTCCCCCCGCCCCCCAAGCTAGATCATCTCTGTCTTCCTTCCAGATCTACTCTTCACTTTTCTCTACCTTCCTCTGTACCCCAGGACCCTGACATGTGTGGACCACATCAACAGCCTTCCTTTCTTTCCGGCTTCCAGATGGGTTCGACCAGTGGGAGGCACTGGCAGGAGAGCAGAGGGCGAGAGGAGAGGGAGATTTGGGGTTTACTGCCTTGGCTTCTGCTGTGTGGAGCTCTGGTGGCCAGTGGCGGCCTTCCTGCAGGGAAGACCACAGCTCCTGCCAAGCAGCCCTGTCCTATAATCAGTTCTCCCTGGTTCTGCTCACAGCTCTGTCCTCTTGTTTCTCCATCCCTAAGGGGTGGGAGCACTCCTGGTCATTGCTTACCCCAGGGTGTTTCCTGTTTGGCTTCCCTTGACCTTGCCCATACCTTTGAAAATGGTCCCTTCATTAAACTCTTGTTAATCACCTTCTGAGTGTACCATCTGTTTCCTGCCAGACCCCTGAACGATACAGCCTCTTGTGTGTATTTATTTCACAGGGAGCACAGGATATGCTGATGAACCAACATCACGAAAAGGAGATGCAGCTCTTTCCTGGGTCTCCTAAAAGGCTTGCGAGGCAGTCAGTTACAATTGAGGGTTAAAATGGAACCTATGGATTATCTGTGGGTTTCAATTATCCTTGTTACCCTCATTCTATCTTGCACAGAGAATTGGGAATTGGCTATGTCAAGACTAAGTTGACACACATCACAGAGGCTATACAGCAGTCTATCTGCTCATTAAGAGTTTTTCACTGAGTATGTCCCACTGATCTTCCACTTCTTGCAATGCTTTTGATGTGGGTTTAATTCTCAGTTCTGACAGAGAGAAAGGGTCTCACATCTGCAGTCCCCAATGTAATCTTTACATGACTGTCAAAAATGCAACTATTTGTCCCCAGGCTTAAACTGCCAGCTCCAAGAAAGGTCAAGAATTCTCCCTAGGAATATCTACAACATTCAAGCATATACAGTACTTAAGATCTTCATTTTATCTGGCACTTTCCTTCAATCTCATGTTCATTTGGATATCATATTTCCATAGGCCCAAGCTGTGCTGAGCACATTCTGAAAATGCAGTTCTTATTTCCTTTCTAAAACCACACATCTACCTACTGTGCTGTTGGAAACACTGACAGGCCAAATTTAAACCCAAGAAATGGAATGAACCATTCACCTTAATGGGAGGCACTTTTTTCCCAGTAATTTTCACAAGTAACTCTTAGAAGTTACCTTCTCAGTAGTTCATGATTTGATGTAAAGAGCAAGATGAAGAAACAAAATCTTTTAACAGGCAATAAATCACAAGTCTTTTCTCATTAATTATCAAGCAAATAAAATGTTCCTCCATATGTAGAATAGTTTTTTAAACTTTTGGTCAAAAAATTATGTAATGTCTTTCATACCATATCTTATAAGTAATAAAATTTCAGTCTTCAACTGCTGTAACTGAAGTCTCTTTGAAATTCAGAATTTCCCTAGAAATGACCCTTGGAGATAGCATTACCATCACCAATGAATTTTCCCGAACAACACTGTTGTGAGATGAGTAACTACTTTTCCTGATTTAGAGAAGTTTGGTTAACACGGCCACATTGTGTTTTGAGGTTTCACTAGAAGCTCTGCAACTTTCATGGCTATGCTTGTGTTCAATTCATAATTCATTTCCATCCTCTCCTTCTCTTTTAAACTGCTAGACTTGCAATTAAGGCAAATGGCATCATTTCTTTGGCCCTAAGATAAGCTGCAATTGCATAGGACCAGCTCCTTTAAGTGTGGGCTTTTGGAGTCGCCAAACACGGCCTAGTTCCTGGATATGCAGATAATTATGCAACAAGTTGTGCAGCTGCTGGTTTGTTGCTTTACAGTCACACCCCCCAACCCCCACCCCAACCACTGCCAGCACCACCGCACACTGGACACTTATGACTAGGAGCACATTTAAATCTCCACAGTTTATTGTCTTTGTGAAAAATACACTTACATGTACTGAAGAAGTGTTGGCAGCTGTGACTGCTATTATTGTGACTATTCTTTAGGCATTCTGTGCACAATTAATTCACAGCTTCCAAGCAGGGTGACGCTGACAGATGATGAGATGTTCACTCCAAATACATGGAAGGGAAAAGATCCCCCACAGTTTCTTCTTTCTAGGAAAGATATACTGCTTCAAGATTTTGTGGAGGAGGCTGGCAAAAAATAAGTAGTGAAAGCATCGTGTAGGGCAGTGACCAAAGAATTGTGTTACAGCCCCAGTTTTGTCAATAAACAGCCTTTTAACCTTGAGCAAATCCGTTAAATCTTTTGGGGCTCAGTGTTCTCACCTGTTAAGAGGTTGGACTTAAATGAGTTCTGAGTTCACATTATGATGAATTAAATCTTATTACTTCAACATTATGATTCAACTCTTGGTATCCACAGCATAGCAACTAAACCCCAGGGCTTCAGGGTCTCTGCCAGAGTGTAAATTCTCACTCTGCCCCTTACTCTCTGTGAACTTGGGTGAGTTACTTACTTTCCACGGCCTGAGTTCCTCACGAGTAAAAGGGAGAGTCAGTGGCACGTGGAGCTGGCGCACATAGACTCGGACGAGGACTGCGCCCGGCCCTCCACAACCTCATGTTCGGTGGCATCACCCTGGTGGCTGGCATCTGCCATGATGAGAACATTTACACCATAGAAAAGGCGATTGGCAAATGCCACAGACAGAGGCTCCCGCTGTCCTGGAGGGCCAGTTGTTGGACATTTACCAGCATAGCACTGGAGATAATGAGTATTTATTTAATAAGGATTTTTTTTTTCAGGATTATAGGAAATAATCCATGAAAATACTAAATAAACATAACATCACTCTGCATCCATGTTATGCTCTCCATAAGTTTTATTCTTATTTTACTATAGGCTATAGTCTATTTTTAAAGTTACAGGAAAATGTTTTATTATTCTCACAAACCATACTGACCCTAAAAACAAGTCTAAGGCTCTACTAAAATTTACATGAGTCTGACTTTTGCTCAGTTGCTGAGTTCCCAAACAAGAAAAAGAATTCACATCTAATTCTGTATTTACAGTTCCTCTATTAAGCACTATCCCCAGTAGACAGTTTTTCTCTATACATTTTGAACAGGGATTTTTCCTCTTTGGTTCTAGAATCTGCATAAACCTGGTGGAAGTTCAATGATGTGTTTTTTCTAATATGGGATAAAGTGACAATTATTTTACGGTCAACCCTGGCCTCCTCTAGGGCTCACTGTCTTTGTCCATCTTGTTCTAGTCAGAAACCTAGGAGGCTCTTTGATTCCTCCTGCTCCCTAACCTCTCATTCCAGGCAATTTCACCTCCAAAATGTCTCTCCAATCTGTTTGCCTTCTCCATCTCTACTCTCCACTTCTTTTTCACTTATTTATTTATTTATTTTAAAGTGTACGATTTGATTTTTTTTCTTATTAGTAATATATATATGGCAATCCCAGTCTCCCAATTCATCCCACTTCTTGTCTGAGTCATGGTGGATGCTGCCTGGACTACTGAAAAGTCTCCTCGCTGGTCTCCTTCTCTGCCCTCTGTTTGTCTAGAGTGCCCATCTGCCCATGTCACTCTTCTGTGTGGAACCTGTTAGGGCCTTCCCGCTGCTTTGGGGATGAAAGTGTGACCTTCCCCCGGCCCATAGCCCCCCACTCAGGGAGAGCCCTGCCCACTCCTCAGCCTCCCACTGAGACCTGTGCGCCAGCCACACGGCCTTCTTTCTGTTCCTCAAATGGGCCAAGCTTCCTTTATCGACAACACTCTTCTTTCCCAAATTGCCTCGCCTTTCACTTTATCCCTCAGACCTCACTCCAAGTCAGCATCATTTCATCAGGCAAATCCTTCTTGGTCTCCAAGGCTCCTTCTTTGCACATACCTGTCAAAAGATGTCCCAATCCTTCAGAGCACATATCTGCTTATAATTCATTCCTTTCGTTATTTACTTAACATCTGTCTTCCCCACTAGACCATGAGTTCCACAGACTAAATTTATTTAATCACTATATCTTCAGTGATAAACACACCAGCTGGCACATATGTAGCTGAGTGAAAAACCAAATTATCACAGAGGAAACTGTGGTACATCCAGAGAGTGGAATATTATTCAGCATTAAAAATAAGTGAGCTATCAAGCTATGAAAAGACAGGGAAGAAACTTAAATGCACATCACTAAGTAAAAGAGGCTGATCTGAAATGGCTACATACTCATGGTTCCAACTATATGACATTCTGGGAAAGGCAAAACTATGGAAGCAGTAAAAAAGATCAATGATTTCCAGAGGAGGGAGGGATGAATAGGTAAAACACAGAGGATTTTCAGGCAGTGAAACGAGTTTGTATAATACTATAATGTTAGCTATATGTCATTACATTTGTCAAAACCCATAGGATGTACAATGCAGTGTAAACTATGGACTTTTTTTTTTTTAACAGACAATAAACAACATATATTTAGAGTGTACAGTTTGGTATCCCAATCTCCCAATTCATTCCCCCCCAACCCTCCCCGCTTTCCAAACTTGGTGTCCATGTGTTTGTTCTCTCCATCAGTGTCTCTTTTTCTGCCTTGCATTTCCTCTTTCATAGTTGTTAGCATTTGCCTTAGGTATTGAGGTGCTCCTATACTGGGTGCATATATATTTATAATTGTTATCTCCTCTTCTTGGATGGATCCCTTGATCTTTATGTAATGTCCTTTCTTGTCTCTTGTAACATTTTTTAATTTTAAAGTCTATTTTATCTGATATGAGTATTGCTACTCCAGCTTTCTTTTGATTTTCATTTGCATGGAATATCTTTTTCCATCCCCTCACTTTCAGTCTGTATGTGTCCCTAGGTCTGAAGTGGGTCTCCTGTAGACAGCATATATATGGATCTTGTTTTTGTATCCATTCAGCCAGTCTGTGTCTTCTGGTTGGTGCATTTAGTCCATTTACATTCAAGGTAATTATCAATATGTATGTTCCTATTACCATTTTCTTAATTGTTTTGTTTTTGTTTTTGTAGGTCCTTCTCCTCTCTTATGTTTCCTGCTTAGAGAAGTTCCTTTAGCATTTGTTGTAGGGCTGGTTTGGTGGTGCTGAATTCTCTTAGCTGTTGCTTGTCTGGAAAGCTTTTGATTTCTCCATCGAATCGGAATGAGATCCTTGCTGGGTAGAGTATTCTTGGTTGTAGGTTCTCCCCTTTCATCACTTGAAATATATCATGCTGCTCCCTTCTGGCTTGCAGAGTTTCTGCTGAGAAATCAGCTGTTACCCTTATGGGAGTTCCCTTGTATGTTATTTGTCGTTTTTCCCTTGTGGCTTTTAATAACATTTCTCTGTCTTTAATTTTTGTCAGCTTGACTACTGTATGTCTTGGCGTGTTTCTCCTTGGGTTTATCCTGCCTGGGACTCTCTGCGCTTCCTGGACTTGGGTAGCTATTTCCTTTCCCATGTTAGGGAAGTTTTCAACTATAATCTCTTCCAATATTTTCTCAGGTCCTTTCTCTCTCTCTTCTCCTTCTGGGACCCCTATAATGCGAATGTTGGTGCATTTAACATTGTCCCAGAGGTCTCTTGGGCTGTCTTCAGTTCTTTTCAGTCTTTTTTCTTTATTCTTTTCTGCATCAGTGATTATCACCATTCTGTCTTCCAGGTCACTTATTTGCCCTTCTGCCTCCGTTAATCTGCTATTGGTTCCTTCTAGTGTATTTTTCATTTCAGTTATTGTGTTGCATATCTCTGTTTGTTTGCTCTTTAATTCTTCTAGGTCTGGTAAACTTTTCAATCTTTGCATCCAGTCTTTTTTCAAAGTCCTGGATCATCTTCACTATCATTATTCTGAATTCTTTTTCTGTAAGGGTGCCTATCTCCTCTTCAGTTAGTTGTTTTTCTGGGGCTTTATCCTGTCCCTTCATCTGGTACAAAGTCCTCTGCTTTTTCATTTTCTCTGTCTTTCTGTGGCTGTGGTTTTCAGTTCTGCAAGACGAAATCCTGCTGATACTGCTTGATACTGCTGTCTGCCCTCTTGTGGAGGAAGCTGTCTAGGAGGCTCATGCATGCTTCCTGATGGGAGGAACTGATGGTGGATAGGGCTGGGTGGGTGGAGCTCAGTAAAGCTTTAATCTGCTTGTCTGCTAATGGGTAGGGCTGTGTTCACACCTTATTGGTTGTTTGGCCTGAGGCCAGCTAGTGCTGGAGCCCACAGGCTCTTTGGTGGGGCTAATGGCGGACTCTGGGAGGGCTCACACCAATAAGCACTTCCCAGAACCCCTGCTGCCAGTGCCCCTGCCTCCTCGGTGAGCCACAGCTGCCCCCCACCTCGGCAGGCAACCCTCCAACACCAGCAGGTAGGTCTGGTTCAGTCTCCTGTCGGGTCACTGCTCCTTCCCCTGGGTCCTGGTGAGCACGTTTTTTTGTGTGCCCTCCAAGAGTGGAGTCTCTACTTCCCCCAGTCCTGTGGAGGTCCTGCAATCAAATCCCGTTGGCTTTCAGGGTCTGGTTCTCTGGGGATTCCTCCTCCCATTGCTGGACTCCCAGGTTGGGGCTCAAAACCCTCACTTTAGTGGGTGGACTTCTGCAGTATAGCTGTTCTCCAGTTTGTGAGTCACCCACCCAGCATTTATGGGATTTGATTTTAACGCGATTGCGCCCCTCCTACCATCTCATTGCGGCTTCTCCTTTGTCTCTGGATGTGGGGTGTCTTTTTTGGTGAGCTCCAGTGTCTTTCTGTCCAACTATGGACTTTGAATGAGAATGATGTGTCAGTGTAGGTGCATCAATTGTAATAAATGGACCACTGCGGGGGCGGGGGGGCTAGTGTTGGTAATGGAAGAGGCTCTGTGTGTATGTGGGGACAAGGGTATGTGGGAAATCTGTACTCTCTACTCTATTTTGCTGTCAACATTATGATTCTAAAAAATAGGTCTATTGGGGACTTCCCTGGTGGCACAGTGGTTAAGAATCCGCCTGCCAATGCAGAGGCTATGGGTTTGATCCCTGGGCCAGGAAGATCCCACATGCGGTGGAGCAACTAAGCCCATACGCCACAACTACTGAGCCTGCACTCTAGAGCCAATGAGCCACAACTACTGAGCCCACATGCCACAACTACTGAAGCCACCGCAATGAGAAACCCGTGCACTGCAACAAACAGTGGCCCCTGCTCGCCACAACTAGAGAAAGTCCACGTGCAGCAATGAAGACCCAATGCAGCCTTAAATAAATAAATAAATAAATTTATTTTTTAAAAAATAAGTCCATTGAAAAGACAGATGAACAAATGAGTGCACGAACGAGTGAATGAATAGATCTCAGCCAGGTCTCTCATTCCAGTTGTTCCCGTGGCACTTAAGGTAAAATCCAAACTCTTTTTCACCATTAAGAGAGCTTCACGTGATCAGGCTCCTACCAGCATTTTCCTCCTACTCGGTAAACTCCTGTGACCCTCACCCCATATATGGTTTTCAACACACCACGCCTGGGCTTGCTCTAAGAAAAGTCTTCCTCTAGACGTTGTATGGCTGCCTTCTTCTACCTTTCAGGCAATAAAATTAATTTGTAGATCTCAACCTACAAAATAGAGGCAGACCCAGTGGCCCAGCCCACAGCGCAAATCTCAGCCTAAGCCAGGCTGCAAATCTGGGAACTGCCTCACTGTCAAGGAAACTGAACTCCAATCACAGTCCTCCACGTTAGCTTCAGCTAGCTTACCTCGCCCTAGAAAATAGGACTCGCTGGACTTAGAAAGAAATCCCGCACCTCTTACCCAGTCATGCCCTGTTTCCACATTGCCTCTTCTAATGCTCTATAAAACTCACTCTTGCCCAAAATCCCTCCAGAAAGTGCTCTTTCTTGTGAGGCACTCTACTCCCCAATCCATGGATTGCTTTCCTTTGATTAAAGGATGTCAAATTCACTACTAAATTGTTTTAGTTTTGTCATCTGACACGGTGTTGAGCTTCAAGTGTTCCCTCCTGGGAGAAGGATCATCAAATCCAAAATACCCACCCCTCTTCCTGACTACCCAATTTAAAATAGCTCCCTTCCACCTTCTTTTATTTTATTTACAGCACTGAATTCTGTGAAATGACCTTATGTATGTATTTTTTTCCCTTTCTTGCTGTCTCGCGTACTACACAGTAATTTCCACAAAAACAGGGTCTTTGTCTCCTTTACTACTCTATACCCAACATTCAGTCGTCTGGCACGTAGTAGGTGTTCAGTAAATATTTGTTGAACTAATAAGTAAATGTGCTTTGCTGCTTTTTATTCTCTTGGACTCTTTCCACACTTCCTTTATTTGTCCTCTTCTTTCCCCCTTTCCCTACAAAACTTAAATCTTTGTAGTGTCCACATTTATCTCTATTATGGGCTTATTAAACTCCATCTTTTGTTGAAGCTTTTGCACCTTCTGAGGTCTTTTTTTAACAAACCAACTTTTTATTAAGAAAAAATAATCCTTATAATAAATGCTTAAATACACGTTTAAAGTATTGTTTCATGTACAACTTCCACAAATTTCTAAAAACCTTTTGTATATAAAGAAGTCTAACCTAAGACAGGACAGAGTACTTGGCTTCACTCCACTGTAAGTAGTAGTTGTGCCCATGAAAATATAACTTTTTCTTAATATAACCTGAAGTGCACAGATTAATGTAATTGGCTATTTTTTCTATTATTTGTGTAACTTGGAAAAAGAGTTAATGTGTCCCTAGTATGCATTAGGATACAAAAAGGCAGTTCCTGCCCTTGTGGAGTCTATAGTCTGAGGAAGGGATTTCTATGCTAAATTTTTCTTCATAAATAAAATAGCATGTTTTTCTTCATTATCTCTGCCATTTGCATTTGTTTATGTCCATATCTTCATACACGTTTCCACAAATCAAGACACAACTGGATTTAGAAATGTTTTTGATGTAGCTTGCCCTCCCCTCTTTTTTGTCTTTGAGACAATCACATAACCTCTTAGGAACTTGGCTTTGTTGTAGGCAAAACTGGAGACTTACTAGTTTTCCTTTCAATTCACGAATACTTAAAATCATAACGCCATAAAAAGATATAGAACAGAAAAATGACAGCAAGATACTATAAAAGGCTAAAACATTCTTCCCTTTCTGAAACAAGTGTCTCTGGAGTTACCTTTTAATCCAAACTATCCGCTGATCCTATTGCAAGTTTTTCCTGTTTCCATATTGCTGATAAAATTTGGCAGCAGTTGTTCATTTACTCCTTTATTTAATTGTTGCCCAATTCTTGGGCACGTAACACGCACAGAAATTCTTAGACTTAAAGTTAGCACATACGCAAAAGATCATGGTCTTAAATGAGTGTATCTTCTAGCCATAAATATGTAACCCAAAAAAGGTTGAGTACTTTCATTTAAACAGATCTTTAAGTAAACATTCACTTATGACTTTAGTCCTTGACTAGGCTAACTTCAGCTGTAATGAAATGCAAATAACTATGTTAATGCAAATATTAAAGCCACAAATTCAGACGTAAAAAAGTCGAGAAATGCAAAAGTTAAGGTTCTCCTAGAAACATTAAAGTGCTCAAATTGTACATATAGAATATTTCCAATTACACGGAAGACAGCAAAATGCGATTCCTTCATGCACCGTATGTACATCCCGGGTAAGTTAATGCCATTATGAGAACGTTAAATTTTACAAGCCCTGACTTGGTTTCAAAAGTTACTGCCTGAATAGTGCGTCACTCCTCCCCTCATAATGCTATTTCCTTGAAATGGAGAGAAAACAGAAGAGGAACAAACGTGGCTGTATTTGCCCTCAATACAGGACTCCAGATTTAGGTAATACTTAGTGAATAGGTGAGACAAATACGTGTTCGGAACTTTCTGAAGTTCTTTCAGTTGAAAAATTTCCACTTTGCTTGGATTAACTAAATGGTACCTTGAGATATCTTAGGTTACAGATCTGTAGAAATGTATAAGAAACATGTGAGAAGTTGTATTTGCTGTTATTTATGTGTAGTCAGTGAATTATTCAAAGAACAAACATTTTAGCCATAAAAAGAACTTTTATAAAATGTAGATTTGGGAGGGAAAACATCAGATAATGTTTTTAATAAAATGCAATGATTTTTTTCCCCCCTTTTCTGGAGCCATGGCCATCTTTAGTATAGTTTTCCTCAGGGCTTTCTAGTTTTTGAGGAAAGCATAATATTCTGTTTAACTTTTTTTTGAGAGCTGAAACTAATATACAGTTGGCCCTCTATAGTCACAGCTGCTGCACCCAAGGATTCAACCAACCAGAGATCAAAAATATTAAAGAAAAAAAAAAGTTCTAGAAAGCAAAACTTAAATTTGCCACACACTGGCAATTATTTACATAGTGTTTACATTGTATTAGGTATATTATAAGTAATCTAAAGATAACAAAGTGTACAGGAGGGTGTGCGTAGGTTCTGTGCCTATAGTGTGCCATTTTTATTACAAGGAATTTGAGCCTCGGAGAAATTGGGCTGGGGGGTACCATTCCTGCACAGATACTGAGAGAGGACTTTATTTCACTATTTTCAAATTGAGCTAGCATCTCCTATAAATATTCATTGGTGCAACAAAATGCTGCACTAGTTGCATAAGGTTTGATTGGATAAGTTATTGTGATTTAATAAGTTAAATCTGTCTTAGTTAAATTGTGCTGTTGCAAAAATAAGAGAACTTGAAAGAAGGGCAGTAAACGTGCAAGCCAGAAAAATCTGCGGTAGTGCTGTTTGGAATGATGATCTCTCGAGTGAGGACTGACAGGGGTCCTGTGTTTCCTGCAAGTTCTCCCAGTGTCGTTTTCAATGTGTGAGACACCACACGACCCAGGTCCCGTGCAAAGAGATGCTCTCACAAATGGGGATTTTAAAACTGGAAAGGAAGTAGAAGCATGGATGAACAAAGCCCCCCCAGACACACCATAACCACAGCATACAATGTTCTAGATTGATTACTCATTTGCAGTTAGTTCTTTGCCGAAAGCCCTTGATTACTGCAATTTTTTACAGTGTTAGTACCCCACTTCGCAGGTTCTCCTCAAAAATTTGTCAAGCTTTTGAACTCCCCATATTAACCTGTATTTTCTTGTCTTCTGCCACCAATTATTCAATCAGGCTTCTTTTGTGAAGACTGGGAGATAAATACCTGCACAGTCAGAAAACTATAGTGTCATGTCTGAGCAGCTTGATCTTAGACCTTATGTTACAAATGAATTGGTATGTTCTTAAATAATTACTGGGCAGCTTGTCTACCACCCCTCCCAGCTGCTGAAATGCCTAACGTTTTCTCTAGCCTGACAGCAGAGGCTCCTGATCCCACCCCATGCCTGTTTGCTTTTTGCGGGACTTCGGCATCCTCAGCACAGAATGATTAGAATCGAGCTGGGAGATGGGAATTCAAGCTCTAAACAACCCACTTAACCTCTTTGTTCTTTGTCCATAAAATGAGTGTCACAGTGTGGATTTAACTCCCAGGGTTTCTAAGAGACTATATTTATCAATGCTTGTTCATGCATGGGAAATCTCAATGTGTATCGTATGTTAGTTTCTTACCTATTCGTTTGTTTCCGCCCTCCATTTGAAGCCTGGGCTCTTTTGACTGTTTCTGGAAGTCTTTTTTACAAAATATTTAGCCTAGGATTGAAGGGTTAATGGTATACTGCCTGGAATGGTTCAGGAGCTGTTACAATTTTAATCAATGTTAAAAGTGGAGATTTCACAAAATAGAGGCAAACCAAAAAAAAAAAAGGGGGGGGGGAATTAATAAACAAAAAGGCAAGGGGGAAAAATCTTTTCCTCCATTTCTAGTTGGAACTGCTATTTTTTACAGCTAACTGAAATATTGCAACGTTTGAAAAACATCAAAATAGCTAGAATTCATAAGTCTGAGAAGGGGAAAATAAAGCACTTTGCAAAAGTGAAGGAAGTTCAGCATTTGCAATGTAATTCAAATTGTACTTGTAATTCAGGTCCTGGAATTAACCCACTCAACCAAAGCTTGAAAAGATTCAGATTTACTCAGACTAGCAACAATACAATGCCCCCTCACAATTGCCCAACCACCCTGTCTTTTGGTGATACATCCAATACACTCTAAATTATAATTCTCAAACTCAGTTTGTTGTTAAAAAATACATCTGTGCATCATATCAGAGTCTGCCTTGTTGCAATTTAAAGGGTGGGAGGAGACTCACAACCCATTTTAATCAGACTAGGATAACACCTGAGCCCTTCCTATAATCACCTTTTGAAAAATGACTTCTACCGCAATTTTTAACGATAGAGAGGTGAATTTGGAATAGAATCCCTGTATTTTCAGCCTCTTGACTACAATGAAAAGAGTACCTTTCAAGGCATTGTGGTGTTTGGGGTACAATTCAGGTCATCTGAGCTGCCATTTTATTTTTCCAAGGTTGGTTCCCCCAGGGTTACAGCTCCTCGGGGGTGGGAGCTGGACAAGGTGGGGGAGATGGATTCAAGGCACTGCGTGTTTAGACTGCCTGTCCATGAAAGTTATTTGAAGGTTTTCCATGCAAGCAATTTAGGAAAAGTCAGCCATTTTTACCTTTATCTAGTTTGGCAATAGTTCAAAGCACACAGGAAAAGTTTTTTTTCAAAAAAAAGGGAAAAAATTGTCCCGCCTTTTAAAGGGCAGTTCTAATTTCCTCATTTTTTACCGTGGACATTTTCTGACAACAATAAACAAAATTTAGGTGTATCTTATATATTTTATAATGAAAGAAACCTTTGTAAAATTTTAGAGTGAGGCTATGAGCGGATCTCATTTATTTTAGCTCACTAGCACGCAAAAATAGAGAAAATGTTACAATAGTAGTAAAGACAGGCAGGTTGGTATTTACGTACCAGGCACACCAATCAAGTTAGAAGCGTAGGGGCAATATTTTAAACTGCATATTGCAGTTTTGTTTTTTTAAAAGAAGAACAGCAAAGCAGCATTTTCGTGGTATTCTAAAAGATTGATATTTATTTATTGATAGTGTAAAATACTTTCACATTATAAATCAGTTCTTTGGTAGGGAAAAAAAGTCTCTAATTTTAATTTTTTAATCCTATGCAAAGTAGCATAGACTCATATTTATTTAGCTTGGTCCTTTCTTTCTATTTAAAACATTTATTAACCAGAGAGACCTCAGTGACATGTAAATTTCATTTTCTATGCCCTGTAGATTAAAATACATCTGTTTCAGCCATCATTCAGGAAAGAAATAATTTTAATAGTTCATTTTATTAAAAAAAGATTTATGTCAGCATTCAGTTATGACAAGAGAAGGCAAGTGACTTGCACATGATGCTAAGAGGCAGCTTTTTTCCTTGCAGAACTTTATCCAAATTGAACATAACTATGTCCCTAAAATGTATGAGGGGAGGCAAGTAACTTTGCCTCCTGGTATGTTGTTACTGATGATGATCCTTCACTAAAACAGCAGGTAAAGTGTTTTTTGTTAAGCTTTAATCTGCGGTGTTTTGGTATTTGCATTATTCCATAATTAAAATAATACAACTCTTATTCCAGTGGACTTTTCTCTTGCGTTAGGGAAACATATTTAGGGGATGCATCTTAGCGTCTGGCGTTTAATGAACTTTCTTTGCTTCTACTTATGTGCAGTATAGTTTAAAAGCAAACAATCCTTATGTAAAATATTCAGAATAGGCACATCTCCAGAGACAGACAGTAGATTAGTCGTTCCCTGGGGCTAACGTGGGAACACTGAGGAATGAAAGAGGGTGGCTGCTAATGGGTAGAGGGTTGCTTCTTGGAATGATGAAAACATTCCAAAATTGATTGTGGTGATGGTTGTACAACTCTATGAATATGCTCAAAACCATTGAATGGTACACACAAATGAGTGAATCACTTGGTATGAATTTATATCTCAGTAAAAATGTATGTTACAAAAACAAACAAACAAATGAAAAGGTGAACCCAACTCCATGCCCTGATCCCTGAAAAAATTGTCGGCCAGGTGGGCAAGCAGATATGTAAGCACATAATAAAATGACAATGTGATGAAATGGAATCCACAAAATACAAAACTCTTTATTAAAGAGTTCTCTGCCTAAGAGAATCCCTTACAGGAGAGATACTGTTTGAACCAAATCCCAATATCAGGGATGACTAAGGAAGAGCTTTCCTGACTGAGGGAACAGTATGTGAAAAGGTGGGAAGGCAAAGAGGCAGGAGACAGCATCAGGTTTCAAGAAAGATGTGTATATTTCAGGTTTAAAATTCAAGCGGTCAGTATCTGGGAAGAGGCAGGGGGCTTCAGGGAAGCTCTGTGAAAAGGAATTGCCTGAATGTTTCCATCCTTGTTTATAGTTATAAAGGGAAGCAAGGGAAAGAATTAACATTCATAACAGTTGAAGGTTAATGATAAAGGCATCAAATTGTAATTAGGTGGTTATTTTCTTTATTATCTTGTTCTAATTGCACATTCTATACAGGAAAATTAGTAGCCTTGGTCTACGTTTATGCTTAGTTATTTTGATAAGGAATTCTATTTTTCTTCAAATGGATTAGTAATAGTTAAATAGGGAAAGACTATCAAATTGTTTCTTCCTCTTGGGAGATTAACTACTCAACCACACCCATGATGAAATTGGCCACTTGAACCACAAGACCACACGTGAGACCCCACGGTCCTCTTCACCACAGCATATTTTCATAACATGGAAACATAAACAGCCTACTAAGCACCATTCCAACAAAACCCAAGCCTATTACATCGTGGCAAATGCTATTGGAGTCTTTTAAAATAAACTTGAAAGGAGAAAGGCAGTCTGGGAAGAAACATCTTCCACAATAGCAAAGCTAAAATGACTACGATAACATCGAGCAGAGTTCCCTGTGCTATACAGTGGGTCCTTGTTGGTTATCCATTTTAAATATAGCAGTAGGGGACTTCCTAGGTGGCACAATGGTTGAGAATCCACCTGCCAATGCAGGGGACATGGGTTTGATCCCTGCTTCCAGGAAGATTCCACATGCCGTGGAGCAACTAAGCCCGTGCACCACAATTACTGAGCCTGCGCTTTAGAGGCTGTGAGCCACAACTATTGAGCCCATGTGCTTCAACTACTGAAGCCCACGTGCCTAGAGCCTGTGCTCCGCAACAAGAGAAGCCACGGCACTGAGGAGCCCACGCACCACAACGAAGAGTAGCCCCCACTCACTGCAACTAAAAAGAAAGCCCACGCACAGCAAAAAAGACATAACGCAGCCAATAAAATTAATTAATTAATTAATTAATTAATTTTTTAAAAAAAGAAAAAGAATCTGCCTGCCAAAGCAGGGGACACAGGTTCAATCCCTGCTCCAGGAAGAGAACATATGCCGCAGACCAACTAAGCCCATGCGCCACAACTATTGAGGCTGCACTCTAAAGCCTGTGAGCCACAACTACTGAACCCACGTGCCACAACTACTGAAGCCCATGCACCTAGAACCTGTGCTCCACAACAAGAGAAGCCACTGCAATGAAAAGCCTGTGCATCACAACGAAGAGTAGGCCCCACTCGCTGCAACTGGAGGAAGCCTGTGTGTAGCAACGAAGACCCAAAACAGCCAATAAATAAATTAATTAAAATAAAATAAAATGACTGCAATAATATAACAAAAGGATTTTAATGCCCAGATTGGAAAAGGTTTGTTGCACGTAGATCACTTCAATGTTGGTAGTTACACCAGTCTGACTCACCTCGGTTCCTGGAGAATGAGGCCTAGATACAGGATACCCCCTACTTCAAATCCTTTGTTAGGGTCAGAGTCTTTCCACTTTTGTTCCTACTCGTGTCCTGTTTCTTAACCCTGGGATCAATGAAAAGACGCATATGGAAATAGGAGCTCACATGTGGTCAAAGCCTTCTCACCAGCCCAACCTATGCTGAGTACTTCACAGGCACCTTCCCCTTCCGTTTATATGAAGTTCCACTTCTAGAAAGCAATGATCCACCCACACAAGGTCTTTTCCATTTGTCACGCATATGAGTCATCTTCTCCCTAATCGTTCAGCAGCCCAACGAGGTAGGTATAATTATTAGCAATCCAAACACACAGATGAGGAAAATGAGACTGAACTAGACTAAGTATCTTGCTTAGATACATGGAGGTGGCAGACCGCGGGCTGGTGCCCAGATGTGTCTGAAGCCCACACCCGAATTCTCAACCATCTCACTGTTCTGCTCATTACCCAGAAAGCCCAGGCTTCATGTCAACACAAGCAGAGGGCAACTGGGAGAGGAGGAGGCCCCCAAGGAACTGAGAAGCAGAGAAGCAGAGAAGCTAGGAACAGCTAGACACTCAGAGCTGGGGTTACTTAGGAAGGAAACTAGACAACAAAATGACATTCCCTGCATGGTTCCTACTTGGCGCCATCACTTACGCCCACCTCCTAGCTTTCATGGCTGGAAAAACTGGGACTTCCTTGCCCGCTATGGTTGAAAATTGGCACTGCTTCTCCACTGCTGTACCTCTTTCTTCTCTGACCACAGTCTTTCCCTTCTTTTATTTTTTCATTTGATGTCATCATTCTGCAAATATTTATTAAGACCCTACTTTGTGTCAAATTCTCTTCTAAGCACTAAGGATATGACAGTGAATAAAACCAACAGTGACTTGCTGTCATACACCTTACATTGTCATGGCATTAGATCATACACAAAGGAACAAGAAAATATATATCTCAGTCTCTCATCTGCCCCTGGGTCACAAGAGTCACTATCTAAAAATGTCATGAGGGACTTCCCTGGTGGTCTAGTGGTTAGGACTCGGTGCTTTCACTGCCAGGGCCTGGATTCAATCCCTGGTTGGGGAACTTAGATCCCACAAGTTGCACAGTACAGCCAAAAGAGAAAAAAAAATATCATGACTTCTTATAAGGTCAGGTATCCCAAAGGCCTGAGCTTTAATAAATGACATACACTTTAAAAATCTAGAATCAAATTATAAAATATGTGCTCAGGAATCTTTCTTGACCATCCTATAGCAGGGCTAGGAGCCTAGAACTACCTTTAGCTAGTACATGGATCTATTTGTTTTTAAAAGTCAGTAGAAGAGCCACTTCTCATGAATTACTAAACCTCTCTATTCCCATTCATGCACACAGACTTACATAGTCACCATCTTTGAAAGAATCAAACAAATTATTAAGGCTTCATCTGTTTTTGCTTTTCCTTTTAAATCAGTTAGCATATTGACCTCAAATGGAAGACAACTGATCTACATTTTTTCCCATTATTAGAGCATTTAAATATACCAGTCTGCTAAAAATTGAGAGGTACTGAACAGACGTAAACTCAACTTCCAAAACATTCACTTTTTAAAGTTAAGAAACAATCATTCGAAGCTTAAAATAGATGGTGTCAATATTGTACTAAGTGATATATGGCCAACTCTGAGTAATTTTGATAAGTAAAGTATAGACACAGAAAAAGTTTGTATAAACTGTTTCCTATACAAAATTGAGGAGAGAAGTCTATTTATTATGGAGCAGACATGATTTATATTCTTTCCTGTGTCATAGTCATAAAAAGAACACTGGTTTTGAAATGTACAGACAAAGGAATCTGATGATCTTCTATGCAACTGTATCTATTATCAGGAAGGATTAAAGAAAATTGGAATCCACTTACTTAAAAACCAGATTTGCTAAAATTTGGAGCATGAAGTTCAGAAACCTTTTCACGGTTACCCTCTCTTGCCCTCCCCCACCTCACTTTCCCTTAAAGGTAAATTTTAGTGGAAACTGACACACAAAAAGATGCTACACGTTCATTTTTCTTACATAGCAAGACTGACATTTCAAAACATAAGAGCGTATTTTTCAACGAACAGGGACCTACGCAAGGAGCTGGACTTCATATAATAAAAGAGCAAATTCAATGAAATGAGGTTATTAACTTATTAATCGTTTAGTAAAAGATTAAAGAGTTGCTTTTGAAATCTTACAAATCAATTACTTCAGTTAAATTTTAAGCCAGGTCTTATAGTCAAAATCAAAGATTTTTTTCTTTTAAAGAAGGAGATCAAAATCCAACTGTTCGTGTTTGGAACCAATTAAGTTCCATTTCGAAGGCGCAAGGGATACGCTTGCTTTTTTTTTTAATTTAAAGGTACTTCATTGAATGTTACGTTAGGCAGCTTTTCCTATTTTCAATGTTACACTTGCTAAAAGTCGTTACGAGAGGACATTTGTGATAAGAAGACATGTATCTCAATTGAAGGGTCATTTCATTGAACAGATCAGAGAAAAGTCAACACATCTAGACCACAGTTTGGTGCTTTTGTTTCTATAAATGTTAATATCTCTGAATTAAGTTCTTGGGGGATTTTAGTTAGATGATGACACAATTAATTCTGACTAAAGAGGCCAAAATATCCACAACTACCCTCCCCCACAGGCGTTTTGTTTTGGAAAAAAAGTAAACTGCAATCTTACTGCATTAAACACTCAACTGCGGTTAGCCAATATTTTTAACAACAGTTAATTTATTGAACTACTTTTCTGTGTCAGACACTGTGATACACACCTAGAATTTCCTCATTTAATCTCACATTTTTATTCTCATTTTTCAGGAGAGACACCTTCTGGGGGTAGCAGATCACCCCAAGGTCACATCGCCAGGACACGGCAGGGCCCAGATACAAACCAAGTCCCCGATTCCAGAGGCTGTACTTAGCCACTGACCTGAACCACACTCCGGTGTGAGCCGACGAAAATTACTCCCCATCTTTATTATGGCCTCTTTGTCCAAATGGGTCAGATAGGAGCCATCTGTTTATGAAAAAACTCACCACAGACATTCTTATCGTTTAGGAAGGATGGTTAACATTTATGACTGTTCCCACCTAAGCTGTTGATGAAAGCCAAGGCTGAGATATGGAATTCGCATCTTAAAACATCATTAAAAAAAAAAAAAAAGATGAAAACGAACAAAGGCTATTAATTTTTGGAGTGGGGGTAATGTTTATACACCACAATGATAGCACTTCATTTCTCTTTTTCCTAGCTTTGGGCTAACACAATGTACTGTGGTGATATTTGGAGTTTGTGCTTCGGAAACTTCCATGGACACATTAGCTTAGATGGTTGTATTACCCACCCAATTATTAAGTAGCATTCAATTACTGAGTGTTGTAATGCCAAAGAGCATAAAAGAGAGACAAAATCTCGGTAAGATCTAAGGGTGAAATGGCATTTTTATATTGCTATAAAGATTGCTTAACTCTAGTGCAGTACTAATGATCATTTCTGTGACTAAAAACATCCCCTTATGATTAATTATGTAAACGCTCATCATTTCAAGCCCAATAAAGGCTTTAAAACGTTTTTCATGCATTTGGCATCCTAGCATATTTTTTTTCCCATTTACCCACGTAAGAATCAATGCTAAGGATTAAAGTAACTATTTTCCATTACATTAAAATGGTGTATCACTTGTGAGTATTCAGGTACATATGTACAATTCAGGTAAATATATGCAGAGAGTGTTTTAATATGGGGGAAGATGGGGAGGGATCTTTTGTATTCTTCATAAATGTTGATTTTGTTCCTGATTCCTATAAAAGGCATAGTTTTCTTATATCGGAAGGAATCTCTCAGTAGTCAAGTTCTTCAAACTGGATATATTTGAAAATTAGACTATACAATAAAAATCACTTTTGAATGTTAATCATAGTTTTGTTTGTATCATCAATAAAATTGGTGGTAGGGGAAGCATCTGTTCAACACTAAGGTATTGTTTATAATAGAATACAAAGCAGCTGTTAAATGTGAGGTTGTATATAAATGTTTACTCATACAGAAAAATATGATATAGCATTCTGTGAAAATGAAAGCCGTAAGACAGTATGTACAAAATGACTTCTATTTTTGTAAAAATTTCACATATACCCATAGACCTTTGATTGAAAGATATACAAAAAGGGATTCACAGGGTTTATGTCTAAGGTGGCAGGATTACAAATAATTTTTAATTTTTTTCTCTTGAACTACCTGCATTTACTAGAGTTCTTCTCTCTAATGAACATGGGTTTGCTTTTGTTTAAGGAAAAGAACTATAGGGAAAAACACACATGCAAACCAAAACATCCTCTCTTGATGAAATGGTCATTCAGAGTCTGAAATTGGGGACGTCTCTTGGCTAAGGCCCTGCACCTGTGACAACTGGTTCAGCGTCACCCACAGGACAAAGCCCCTTCTTAGCCACCACCAGGCCCTGGAACCTCTCTCTCAGGCCAGATAGAGAGACAGCAGACAGATGCCAACGGTGAGCTCACCGCCTCAGGCCTATGGGCTTTTGCCTCCCTGGCTGCTCTGAGGGTTGGAACTGTGGTAGGGACAGGAAGAGCAGGAAGAAGTGAAGTCCATACCCTTCTTTATTACGCAGCTTTGAAGAAACTGAGAAGCAGAACATGACATGGGAAAGCAGAGACAAGCCTCAGCCTGAGCCTTTAAATCATGCAGGTTCAGACGGTTTGAAGCGGGGTGCGGGGGGGTCTTTGGCACGGCACGGACATCAGCCTGGGTCACCAGAGTGTCACTTCCACCAGGATGGTGCCTCACGGTTCACAGTTCTCTTTTCTTCTTTTCCTTCCTTCCTTCCCCTCCAACTGACCCCCTCTGGAAGTATGAGAGTCCCTATCTCTGTGGAACAGGAATTTAGTTTTCAGAAATGTAGTTCTGGGCACCTTCTGAACAGAGACTGGCTATAATCCCAAATTGCATGTTTTATTATGTGGGCTTTATTTGTGTTTCTTATGAAATGAGCTGAGACACTCAAACTCATTTCAGATAGCAGCCAAAGCTAAATGGCCACATTGTCCCTGGGTAGAAGGTCAACACATCACAAGCAAAACTGTCCAGCTCCTGAGTTTTCTCAAAAACTTACGCACGAAGACAAGCTGCTTCAGTCACTGTCTTCGGCAAACTGAGGATTTTATTCCTGAGTGGCATGACTGCCTTGACAAAAGAGAAAGCAAAGGCTTTTACCTCACACATCTAGATTTTTCTATAAGGTCAAATTGTGATTAAACATAAAAATCACTTTGGAATTTTATTCAGAATAAAAAAGGACAAAAAACAGCTTTCACTGCTACAGTTTTGTAAATAAAGAGATTGGAACGGCTTATTCTATGGAAATAAAACAGTTGGGCTCACTTGTTGGCGGCCGCAGAGCCGTTTCTAGTGAGGATTTCCTCTTTTAATCAGTTCTAAGGTATAATGACAGTCTCCACAACCAGCCACACCCTGTGGGGGCAATGTGAATAAACACTGGTAGCTTCTGCCAGAAATAAACACCAGATTAACAGCACACAGCCTACCCATCAGGGGCACTTCCGCCTCCCTGGGACCCCAGATGAGAAATTAATTAAGCTAATACATTTAAAACTAAATCCATTTTACTCGAAATTACCATCTCCAAAAAGTTCAGCAAAAAAAAACGTGAAATGCCAAAATCGTAAACTTGCATTCGATGTGTATTCAGACCCTTGGAAAAGCAGATTCAAATAAAGAAAACCTGAGAGAAAGCAAGCCAGCAAGCCATGACTGACTCAAGATCTCCATCTAGTGACGTGATGCTGAATAGCAGGTTGTTTGTCAGCATTTCTGGGTAGGCTGGTTAAGTCAAATGAATAAGGCATTTACCCTTGGTTCCCTGCTGGCAGGCGAGATGCCTACTCTTATTACACCTTTGTAAACAGTATCCCCTCCTTGGGAACAATTTACCCTTTACCCCTTTTACACAATTATTGTGATTCACCTCTGGGCCTGGTTCATCTGTTTTCAGCAGGGTCTATTTTCCTGGATTCACCATTTATTTCCTAACTCTTAGGAGACTTGATCAAAGAGGTTGGAGACTCTTGACATGAGTTTAAGTCCTGAGAGTAAAACTGCACGGTTGCATGTGACAGTACGTATAGCCGTCAAACAGCATGTACTTCACGTCAGGAATTGTGCTGGTGACACTGTCTATAGAGATTAAGAAGAGAGGCATAGACCAGACAGTAAAATAAGTGATTATAGTGAAGTGAACCAAAGGACTTCTCCCACCAGACCCAAAATGTGCACATGAGGTTTAAGAACAGACAAAACCAACCAATGGTGATAGAAGTCAAAATAGCTGCCCTCGGCAGATGATAGATGAGGGAAAATTGATTAGAAGGGGGCATGAGAAGCTGTTCTGAAGTGCCAGAATGTTCTACATCTCAATCTGGATGGTGATTACATAGGTGTGTACACATGTACAACACCCAACTGTATTTTTTTATGATCAATGTACTGAATTCATGTTATACTTTCCTGTATGCATGGTATATCTCGGTAGTTTTTTAAATGAGATGCCATAGTTGTTGTCTTACCCCCAATCCTGAGAGATAACAGCCATGGGATAACGTTTTTGTAGCCCAGTAAGAGCCAAGTCCTGCACAGATTTCTTATGGATACTCAGCAGATTAGATAAGAAGTTGAATGTCTATCAAACCTAGACATCACTAAGTAAAGGACTTAGGGTCTTGTCATTTCTGTAATTTAACTGAAAATTTGGGGGCAACCCTTAGGCCAGATTGTAAGCACATAGAAACAAGATTGTAAACACACAGATTGTAACAAATTATTGCTTTCACGGGGGCAGGATCCATTTTCTGTGAGGCGCTAGGGGTACTGGTTGGCAAAAGGCAGAAACAAAGGCAAGTGGCAAACGGAACAGGCGGGTTAGTTTGTAAAACGGCTACCACACACAAACCTTGCTGGCCCCCTTGTGCTTTCCTCATTTGTAAGATAGGGAAGGTTGGAGCTGGAGGGAAACTTTACCACCTCCTTGCTCATTCCCATGTTTCAAGAGGAAATCCAGGGAGCGTGCATTCAGGCTAAGTGGGCTCATGACAGAGCTAGACCTCCTTCCCCCAGTCTCTCCGACCGCTAGCCTTGCACGTTTCCAGGGCCCCAAACACTCCCTACAGCCCTGCAAGAAGAACACAGTGCAAGGCCTTCAAAAAATCTTTACAACTGCTTTCAGAGACAGTACCTGCAAAATTCCTCCATCATTTTTATTCCAAATTTTTTGTTCTCACCTTCCTTCATTCTGTCGTTCCTTAATTCTTTCTGCCTTTCTTCCTTTGTTTTATCCTTTATTTCCACTTGTATTTTCATTTTTCGCTCTTTTTTGCCTCTCTTTTTCCATGTATTGAATGAGTCTTCCATATTCATGGGTTCCTCATTCCCAGATTCAATCAACCACAGATCAAAAAGTATTCAGAAAAAAAAAATTCCAGAAAGTTCTAAAAAACAAAACAATTTTGCTGCATTCTGACAACTATCTACATATTGTATTTACAATGATTTACATAGAATATATTGTATTAGGTATGACAAATAATCTAAAGATGACAAAATATACAGGAGGATGTGTATAGGTTATATGCAAATACTGTGTGATTTTATATAAGGGACTTGAGCATCCTCAGATTTTGGTACCTGTGGGGCCCTGGAATGAATCCCCCAGAATACCGAGGGATGACTGCACTTACTTGCATCCAAAGTTTTCATCTCAGTTTGCTTATCAAGAGTCAGGGAGCAAATGTGAAATCAGGCCATTGATTTTCAGATTTTACCCCTGAATCAAGCTCAAGGGTGATGCAGCCCCTGCTCTCTCTCCTATCCAAGAATAAGAGGTTTGTACCACAAGAAGACCAGGCAGATGCTCAGCATTCCATAAGGCCAGCTTCTCAGGCCAGGGCAAGAGCAGCTTCTGTGTTTACTGGTAGGAAGGAGAGAAGAGAAGGATCCCAGGACAGAGTGGTTGCTGGGCTTTATCTTATCACAGAGCTCTGCAGTTCTGATCATCACAAGGTGCTTGGCCGTGACCCTTTAATGGCTCCAGGTCTTCAAGCCCCATTTGAGAAACACCATCTGACTCCAAGATGGTCTTTGTCCTCCACCACCTGTCTGCACCCAAATCAATCCACAAAGGGTTATTTATGCCTTCTGGGTTCTCAGAAGTGTCTAAGAATAGAGGGCCATTAAAAAATGTCTTAGTGTTGCTTGTTTTCTGCCCTTAAATAATTTAAAATCTAGTTGAATTCACAAAGCTGCTGGAAAAACACCATCAGACAGATTCATCACCAATGACATCTTTAACAGAAAAGCTTTATTGAACTCCTACCTTGGACAGAACTTGGGACTTAACTGCCCCAGGAGTTCAGAGACGAGAGAAAACACTGTGGGTGCGGGGGTGGGGGGGTGGGTGGGTGCAGGGAGGGTGGTAGGGAAGAGCTCATCACAGCAGGGAAGGAAGGACCTGGTCCAACACCCCATGGTACTTAACCAAGTATAAATATATAATCCATGCTTATTTTAAAAAGTTTATCAGATAATTCTTTAAATTGAAACGGAGAAAGTAAAAATCACTTTAGTTGTTTTAATAAAAACACTGCCCCCAAAACACCTACCTTTAATATTTTGGTGTAATGATCTTCAGACTTTTCTCTATGCATATTTTTAACTTTATTTAGATCAGAAGTAATTGACAAATATAATTGTATATTTAAAGTCTAAAACAAGATTATATATACATATATATGCATATATATATTTGAATGATTACCAGATCCAGATAATTAATACAACCATCACCTCACATAGTTTACACAGGTACCTCTTTGTGTGTGCATGTGTGTGTCCATGTGTGGTGAGAATGCTTAAGATCTACCAACAACTTTCAAATGTATAATACTGTATTATTAGCTATAGTCATCACACTGTACATTACATTCTCAGCTTCTTATCTCTCTGCATATTTTTTAAAGAGGAAAAAAATAACTGTGCTACAACCATAACAATTGGTAAGGTTAAAAAAAATGCACTTTCTAATCTTTCTAAAAAGAACATATACAAGGCTTGTAATTAATTGTGGTCATTCACATTTTTTTCTGTGAATTTTTTTCTTCTGCGTATTTTTAATTCATTCACCAAATAAGCTCATTCTAAAGACCATATTATGCTAATAAACATAAATCTACGTCATCATTGCAGTGTCTACATCACATCTCTGGGTTCATTTGTATATAGATTGCTGATTGGTATATGCGTGCTCTGTCATTTATTCACTTTACGTTTTATGAATGTGTTTGTGGTTTCCCATGTTTTAGCTATAAACCAAGCTGAGATCAACTTCCTCACACATCCATATTCGTACTCTTCTGATCCTTCCCTTTGGATAAATTCCTAGAAGAACTGCTGACTCAAGGGGAAACAAAGAGTTTCCATTTTGATCCATGGTACTAAACTACCCTCCAGAAGGACCTGAACAATGTGTTCCCACCAGCTTTCCTCACCAGCACTATTACCTTTCTTTTCTTATCTTTGCCCATCTTATCAACATAAAATGGTAACTATTATTTTAATTTTTATTTGCTTGGTTGCTTGGGAATATTTTTCACTTGTAGACATTCCCACCAACCTTTCTACCTGATTCGTGCAAATAAACTGCAAGTCTAATCATTTCCCCCATGACATTCCCCCCTGGCATTGGTTGGAATGTCTCCAGGCAAGTTTCCTCTTGATTGCAAAGCTAGTGAAGTTGTCTTGAAGGTATCCCTGATCCCATCTGCTACCCAGGACAATGCTGGAAGTACCTGTCCTGTGTCCCTCCTGTGCATGAAGTCGCCTCAGGCTTTGTGATGATGAAGACCAGAAAGCTTTCCATATTGGAGATGTGATTCTTAAAAAGGAATAGAAGAGGAGCTGGCCTGCCATGGGGCCTGGAATGGCCATCCTTCAACTCCACCCACCTATTTCAATTGTCTCCGGATATTACTTCACAAACTCTGATGGTTTCTGTTTAAACTGGACTTAACTTTGGTGTTGAGCCCTATTTGAGAGGCAGACATTTAATCTGCCCGCATCTCGTTAGATCTAAATTGAGTTGGGTGAGGAGGGTCTGCTGTAGTGTTCTCGTCTGGGGACAGGGCCTCAGATGGTCCTCCTCCACCTGCACTGGCCAGATGTCTCCCTTCGCATCAGGATCCAGTTATGGGCCAACACAACACAAAGCTGCATCCTCTGTGTTCCCAGCTGCAATGCTCTGTGAGTCCGATGGCCCTCTGGACATCACGTTTAGGCTGCTCTACAAGAAACACTCACTTACCCCACACGTTCTGAGCTGCAGGGGCTGCTTTGGGGCCCTTCTCAGCTCAGGGCATCCTTACCTGGCCCCACGGCAAGTGGAAGCACAAGGAACTCCTGTCTAGGGGCCCAGGCCATCCCTGCTCTCAAACTCCCCGGATGAATCCGGATTCCATGAGCTACCTCGCCCCCAGGACACAGGCTCTTGAAAGCCGGCTTCTTAGGGACCCACCTACCTAAAACCTCTACCCCTCTGATTTTCTGCTTTCCTCCCAGCCCTGGAAAGCTTGATCTACTTTTGGTTTCACAACCAAGTTAGCATGCAGTTGTCTAAATATCTTGTTTCTTTCCAGGACCAGGCTTTTGAAACAAATCCCAAGCAGTGACTTCTGCCACCTGACCTAGGGATGAAAATTGCAGGACTAACTGCCAGAACTGGGGGCAGGGGTGGAAAGGTTTAATGAGACATGGGGAAGGGAGCATTTGCTGTTTCATTGGTAGGAATAGGGTATCCAGGCATGAGAAACAGTACAGACAAGAGACAGGAAGGTGCTGGAGTCCAGGTCCAGCTCTGCTAGAGCAGAGGCCTCCTCTGTGATTGAGGGAATAAAAGTTTGGATCCGTGAGGTGGGACTGGAGTTTGTAGAACTCTGTTAAGTAAACAAAGTGATGGTGGGCATTCCAGATTATCTCAGTGCAATTTACCGACATCAGAGTTCCATTTAACTTGATCACAAGGCAGTTTTTTACTATTTAAGGAAAATGAGAGCGTGGCCTTCATGGACAAGATGTGGACTTTGAAGTCTGGCAGTCCTGGGGCTGAAGCTTAACTCTGCTGCTTTCCGTCTGCCATGTCCAGGCATCTGCCCAATGGGGATAATAAGACTTCTTTTATCAATTGTTACTTATGTGCATATGAGGGGACACATGAAACAAATGGACTTAGAAAATGTCCCCTTCTCCCCTTAGTTTCCCTCTCCCCTTTCCTATTTTTAGCCCCAATCCTCAGACTAATTCATAACAAGCCCTATTTCTACCCAAATGAATCTACTGCTACTATTTCTTGGGTTACTAGAAATGCATTCATGAATATGTATGAAGTGTACATATAGGTTTGTATGTGGGTGGATCACATGTGTTTTATATTTTCCACAAGGAACTCTGTTATGTTTTTTAATAGTAAGGTTTTAAAGAAATGTTGATGGAAAATATCTTATAAACTAATTGGCCTTACAAAGCTTCTATAGGATCCTCTGTTCTCAAAAGAGCTCAAGTCTCTTCTCTTCATGACTCTCTCACCTTCCTTCCTGCCTGCCACCCAAGAAGAAACCCAAGAAGGACCATGGCCAAGGATGCCATCGGGCAGCTGTGCTGGGGAGTAGAGCTTTAGCTGGGCCCAGCAGGGAGGCTGAAGCCCTGGCTTCTGTGTGAAGTGGCCTCCCTGGCTTGGCTATTTGGAGAAGGCATCTTCCATGGGGTTGGTGAGGTAGCAAAGACCAAAGACAAAGAAGCTTCCCTCTCAGGAGATGCCCCCACCTGGGAAGATAGCAGGGTGGGGTAGTCAGCTCTGCTCTAGAGCAAAAGTTCTCACATGGCTTACTTTCCCTTAAGGCTCTTTCCCCATCATGGGAAAGATAAGAGTGCAAACACTAGTTTAGGATCTGGATCTAGGGAATTTTGATTCGAGTACAATCCACTTAAGTCTGATTAGGCAAATCAGAATCATAATTAATAATAATAATAATAACCACAGCAGCAGCAGCTGTAGTTACTATGTGTCAAGCAATGACTCTGTGCCAAGTATTGTGCTAAGTGCTTTACAATCATTTTCTTATTTAACCCTCACCACAGGCTTATGAGGTAAGTCCTGCTACTGTACCTTCCCTACAGATGAGAAAGCTGAGATTCGGTGGGTTTATGTAACTTGTCTGAGATTACAAAGGTAGGAAATTATGGAGCTTGGATTCAGATATAGGCAGTCTGACCTCTAGCACCTTCATGTAGCCTGACCCCGCTCACCAGAACCAGGGACCCCATCAGGTATCCTCTCCTCAGAGCTCCCTCAAGAACCTAAAGAGCTGTGTGTTAAAGAGCTGTTGGAGGACTGGGAATCCTGGATCCAGCAATCTCCCATCCTTTCTCCTCCTCTTCCACCTTTGAACACGTGACTGTTGAACATCATCCCTCCCACAACTGTATGGCTTGGCTTGGAGCACAGTGCTACCTTGGAACAAATTTTGAGAGGATCTCAAAAGAAAAGAATGCCAGGAATCTTCTTTCACTTCTTCATCCCCTGAGAAATGCAAACATCCTGATGCATCTTCACCATAGCAGAGACAAGATGGAAGGTGTCTTGCAAGGAAATTTGTTAGGGCCACATGGCTTCCCAAAAGGGTGACACTCACCGTAGACCATCTCCCAGTCTATGAAAAAATGATGATTTGTATTATGCATCTCTATGAACTCTGATCTTTCATGAGGGAGGCCAAGGAAACATCAGGAGAAATGTGATTTATCCACATCCCACCTCTCTGGGAGTCTCTAGAGTTGGCTGTGTTTTAAAACAGAACCAATTCCTTTATCCATTCTTCTGTTGATGGACATTTAGGTTGCTTCCATGTCTTGGCTATTGTAAACAGTGCTGCAATAAACATTGGGGTGCATGTATCCTTTCAGACCATGGTTTTCTCTGGGTATATGCCCACACTGCTATATTTAATAAGAATAACCAACAAGAACCTACTTTGTAACACAGGAAACTCTGCTCAATATTATGTAACAATCTCACTGGGGAAAAAATTTGAGAAAGAATAGATATATGTATATACGTATAACTGAATCACTTTGTTGTACATCTGAAACTAGCACAATGTTGTTAAGCAACTATACTCCAATATATAATAAAAAGTTAAAAAAAAATAGACCCAACTCATTCCTTCCTTACTTCTCTCTACTCTCTCCTCCACAACGACAGCTAAAGCTCAGGCTTCTCAAATTTAGGGCATGGAAAGTTGTCAGCAACCATCAAGGCTATAGGCTCTCTCTTTCTGGTCCAGAGGAAGGGAGATGGTCTCTCACCTCAGCCATTAAACATAGGCCCTTCCCTTAAATCCAGCTGGGCCATTGTAGATGTTACGGCTACTTCTGAACCAGAGCAATATCATGCACTGATTGACTTAGACCTGGCTTAATGCCCATCTTGGAACCAAAAATTCTATCAAGGAGGTGGGATTTTCTGAAAGACTTAGGCCGGTTAAGACTCATTCTTGGAAGTGGGCTGGGTCTGTCCTACCAAACCATACAGCTGATGGTAGGGAGGGTTCATACTCTAAAAAACCTGGGTGTAGTTAAGAGGAATGGTGTCAGCACTGGGTAGGAGGTGGATGAATGCCCACTAAGTATAGAAAGACTTGAAAAAATATACACTGAAAGTTGGCAAGAGTTATCTCAGTGGTAGGATTAGAAGTAATTATTTGATCCTTATATAAGCATGTAATTCTTGTGGAATTGGTGAAAAAAAATAGTTACTTTTAAAACAATTTGTCAAGAGTGGAACTAAGTGAAAAAACACCAAAAAGAGGACAATCCTCCAAAATGCCATACCCAGGAGAGGCAGCAGTATCACATTCAAATACAGAGAGAACATATTTCTTACAGTTTTGCCAATCAGCCAGTTGGAATGAAAACACATTAACCAAGAGACAAAGAAGGAAAAGCTTAAGGACACACAAAACCTAAACCTTACATGGTATGAGAATGCTAGAGAAATATTGACCTGCAGCCCAGCAGATTAGTGAGACGAATAATGGTCCAAGGTAAGGATGACATGTAATAATAAGCTGGCCAATATTTGTTGAAATTGACTACATGAACGTGTGTTTATGTCTAATTGCATTTAACACTCAAAACAGTGCTTTGAGGTGTTGCTATCACTCCCACCAGAGGCAATGTTGTGGATGTCCTGCCTGTATTCCCTTAGTGCTCACCACTGTCACATGTCTCAACAGCTTCCTCCTGGGAGTGCCAGCCCTTCTCCGCCTCAGGGGAAGGCTGCACATGCACGGGACAGCCAAAGCTGCTGCAGAGTTGACATCCCCGGAAGCAGTTCTCAGTGATGCAGAACAGTACTCAATAAATACATACATACCGAGTATCAAATACTTGGTAAATAAGTAATTGATGAATCAACATTTTCCTCGCTCCTTGGGTGGGTTACCTCTGAGGCATGTTCTATATATGCCAGGGTCAGAGGATCCCATGGGGATCCAGGCTTAATGGCCCACAGGGGTGACCTGCCCATGGACACACCTGTGCTGGCTTCCGATTTCTCCTTGTCTCACTTTCCCTCCACCTCTGCGTCCTAAGATTCCAAACACTATTTCCACTCGTATTTTTATCTCAGGGTCTGCTTCTGAGGGTATCCGCTCAAGACATATTTAAAAGACAGAGCAGGGCTTCGCTGGTGGTGCAGTGGTTAAGAATCTGTCTGACAATGTAGGGGACACAGGTTCGATCCCTGGGCCAGGAAGATCCCACATGCCACAGAGCAACTAAGCCCATGCACCATAACTACTGAGCCCTCGTGCTGCAACTACTGAAGCCCACATGCCTAGAGCCCTTGCTCCACAACAAGAGAAGTCACTGCTCATCACAACTAGAGAAAACCTGCACAGAGCAACAAAGACCCAGCTCAGCCAATAAATAAATAAATAAGCAAATAAATAAATTTATTAAAAAATTAAAATAAAAATAAATAAATAAGTAAATAAAAGATAGAGCGATGGGGGCTGAACAAGTAAGTCACTTGCCCAAATCATACCATTAGTAAGATTCCAACCCACAACTGACTCCACTTAATCACTATACTATACGTTACCTGGAACACAGCACACGCACCACTGGGGGTACTTGAGAAGCTTGAAGGTAGTGCGTGATGGATTGTTTTATCTTTGTTTCAATGTGTATTAGAAAATTTATACACTATTTCATCAAATTTAAGACACTTTCAATTGTAACATAAATCAGTATTTTATGTATTGCCAAGAAAAAAAAACACAGCATGACCAATGTTTCCTCATCACTTAATATTTCTATTTTATTCTTGCTGAAAGAATGCTTTTAGGCTTCTTTGGGCATAGCATTTTAAAATCAATTACACGTGGGCATACATACAGAGGAACATACGAGCAAATTTAATTGGCTAAAATATTTCTTAAATTTCTTTACAATCAAGTGTCCAGTTCTTCTGAATCACTTGTAAACTCAAGGTCAACAATGTCCATGGTTTGCCCCATGATCTCATCGTCCACGCCATGGAAAGCACGGCACTGGTGAAGCTGCATCTTCCCCCATTGTCCTTAGGGTTTTCATCCATGCCACTGACATCCATTCTTCAAGTTTTATCCAGTACCTTCTTCTTCCCACCGAAGGTGTCTGGCAATGACAGTTACATCCTGACTGCCGACTGGTCAACAGGAAGGGAAAGGACGGTCCCTGGCATGCATCGTCAGAGACATCGCAACCTCAGAGAGGTTAACACTGTGAAGACATAGGGGTCATAGATCTACTGAAATAAGGTATGCAAAGGGCACGTCACATCTCTGACACACGGATAGTATCACTTCAGATGAGGCTGGAGTAGCACATAAATTTCTACAATATGAGTTACTTTAAGGGAAAAGTTTAGAAATTGCACACTGATAGGGCAAAAATTGTGAGGAGAGTCAATAACTGAACTTTGAGGAACCCAGCATTATGTCATGCCCTGGTCCACGAGGACAGCTGCACAGCCACAAACAGCCGTCTCCATGCCCAGCAGTGACTGCAGCCAGCCCACTGTTCACAAACACTCCTGATACCACCCATCGGCATTTAATTCCACCCGCGGGTAACTCTAATTCCGGGAGTTTCTCAACACTTGCACCTACAGCATAAAAGGGGGCTTCAAATTAACATTTGAGGAGTGCTTAAAATTGGGAGGGGGTGTAGAAGAACATACCAGAAGAACAGGATCAGAATAATTTGATAGACCAGTTCAAAACAGGATTAATGTTTGTGAATAAAGAACAATGGCCAACAGCATGTCCTTAAAGTCAAGTTTACACTTATTTTCAGTTGGATGTTTTTTGTGTAATTGCGGTCTCTTTTACTGGTGGTAAGATTACATTTCATCACTGAAGCAGAATGGTACATCGTGCTTGCCAGCTTCGTACATAGCCTTAGTACTTTCACGTGACAGATGTTTCCATGGCAGAGGGACTTACTTCGACTAATAAATAGTTACACTCATTATCCTTAATAATCAAACTCAAACAGAACCCCAATTAAGGGATTTTCTCACCGTTGTCCCTTCAAGACATTAACTCAAGTTCAGAAACTATAACAGACATATGTTCAAGTTGAAAGCTGAACAGAGCAACCACTAAAACGCATGATTGTTTAAATCTACTGTGATGCTTGAAGGAGGTAAGGACTGTGAAAGCAAATGAGCCAATGTGTGAATGTTCCATCTGCCAGAGACGTTAAGGTCTGCTCCCTAGAGCTAATTAAAGGAAACTTAAAGGATGGACAAGAAACAACTCAGGTGGCAGATTTTAGGTAGGCTGCTTGTTGGAAACTTCTTAAGGCTCCTGAGTAAGATAGAAACTTCACATTTCTTCTCCGTTGAAAGCATTCTGGGTGGTTTACAAAGATTTCTTCCCAGATCCTTCAACTGATAATATGAATCACAACAAGGCCTAAGATAGATGGATTGTGGGATTTAGGAGTAAATTTTTCTTTCTCTCTCCTTGCCCAGAAAGCAGACTAGCTAAAAGTGCAGATTTTCCTCTATCAGAGACTGTGCTCTTGTTTTCCCCTCCTCACTGCTTTTTTGCAGTATTCACCTTTTTCCCACCCTGTCCACTGTCATCAAATATTCAGCCATTCAAGTGGCATTCAATGAATTAACCAGATGAGGAACAACAGGATGAACAAGGAGAGTTTATCCTGCTCAATTCTTCCTTCATTACCCCAAATAATCATATTCAACTTAGAACTGTAATCATAGAATGTGGTCAGGGGCTTGTAAAGTTGCACCAGTTGCATTTTCACTTAACTCTTAAGCTTTCTTCTTTCTTTGCTTTTCTTTTAATACATAAAAAGGGAGTGTGTCTTCTCTATTCTAAGTCACCTCAACTGGATTAAACGCTTGGAGGTAACAGCCTCCGCTTTCCTCACTTTTAAGCCTTTACAGTTTCCTAGCACAATTCTCTATTCAGAACAAGCATTCAATTAGTACTTGTTTATAGAAAGGATGAGTGGGGGAAAAAAGAATTAAAATGACTTTTATTTCAGCAATTAATAAAATAAATACCTAAAATCAGAGGAATGTCACTGATTCCTTTCCCTCTATTCTGGCAAAACTCAAAGAAATTTTACAAATCTGTGCATTATGTTCTCAAGCTATAAACCTCATGCCACTCAACCACATTACAAAATATAGGAGAATGTCTCTCACGAATATTTCTACATCTTCATTTCAACCAGAAAATTCACAAGTGAACAGGGTCTAAGAAAACTCTCTAGTTCCCAGCAGTGAATTTGGATACGTGGATGAACAAATACAGCTTGCAAACCTCAGAGGTTTTTGTTGCGGAATTTAGTCCTCTTGATAGAGCTGGAGCTTGGAAGACGATGGCTGCGGCTTGGAGGTTAGAGGGCTCTGGAAAACATGCACGGTCTGTGCTAAGGTTCTTTGTAGAGGTAATGACAAGTTTTGCAGACCACGTTGAAATGTTGGGCCCACGTTACTATACGGGTCTGTTCTCTAAGGACTGCTTCCCAATGATGGCATAGAAACTGCTCAAATGCCATGATGCTTTTTCCTTGTCCTACCACTGCCCAGCACAACATACCTGTCTGGGCATGAAATTTTACCTAGGAGACCCATTTCTTTGAGTCTCAAGACACATTTATTCATCTATTTATTCAGCAAATATGTGTTAAGTATCTACTATATTCTAAGGATTATGCTAGGGATACAAAGGAAAAGGAGACCTGGTACCTGCCCACAAGAGATTTAAAACTAGTGAAAATACTGTTAAAACGGAAATATTACTGAAAACAGTTGTGCGTTAAACTGCCATCAATACCACCTTGTTGTGGGTTGTTGTTGTTTTGTTTTGTTGTTTTGTTGTCTCACTAAAAAAAAAAAAAAAAAAAACACAACACCTGCCTGTTAAGCCCCCAAAGAATTTCCTCAGGATTCTTTTTGCTTGAAGTTTGAGGTTTGTAACACCAGATGGCACAATTGAGTCTCAGATTGTGTAATCAAGTTCTGAAATACGAAAAAGAAAACGGAGCATGGCTGAACATGTGTCCTTTTAAATATCATTTATTAATATAAGTTGAACAAAATAAAATATATATCTTCATATGAAACAAGTATTAAAATAACAGAATAAGAATTCAACAACAATACCATATGCCCTTTGAGTGGACTTTTAATCTCCTGATGACATTTATTCTTTAATTTTGTTCATTTGGAAACTCCCAGGTCCTTCCTAATTAGGCACCAGTCTTTCCCTCATCCCTTCCTTTGGATCTTTAACACTTGGTGCTAATTATGCCGTGCTTTTCTGCCTACTTCCCTAGCCTGCAATATTGTTTCACATTACTACCTTATCCATCTAATCCTCTTATTAAACTCTGTTTCAGAGTAGGGCTTATATTCTCCATTCCTATTCAAATCCTGACATTTCATGAATCTAAAACACAAACTCTTCAAACAGTGGCTCTCAGCTGGGGAGTTTTGCCCCCCAGAGGACATGTGGCAATGTCTGTAGACATTTCTGATGGTCCCAACCGCAGAGGGGAGGGAGCAATGGGAGTGTTGATGGCATACAGAGGGGAGAGGCCGGGAATGCTGCAAAATATCCTAAAATGCACAGGACTGCCTGCACCACAAAGAGTTAACCAGCCCCCATTATCAGAAGTTGAGAAACTCTGACTTTGCAGAGGCTGCTGGAGGTCCTAAGATCAGAGGAGTCCTGTCAAACCTGGGTGTGCCAAGAAAGTGCAAGTTTCTTCCATGTAATAGCAGAGAGTTCCATGTAATAGTCCAAGTGAATTGTCATCTGTCAGAAACGTCGCTTTTACAGATTACTATTAAAACGGGCCTCTTCTTCCTTTAAAAGTCATAACGTAGTCCAAACATAACCTCACAAATACTATTTTTATGCAGATCAGAACCTTACGTGTTTCACGCTTTATTGAGAATTAGTTGACAACTAGCTGGGAATAAGATAGGATGCCAACTGCGTGAAAAGAAGCCTTTAACTGCAGGAGGATGTTATGCTTAGTGAAATAAGTCAGACAGAGAAAGAGAACTACTGTAGGTTTTCACTTATATGCAGAATCTAAAAAAAAAAAAAAAAAAAAAAAACAACAAATGAACAAATAAAACTGAAACAGACTCACAGATACAGTAATTAAACTAGATGTTACCGGAGCAGGGAAGGGGAGGGGGGAGGGGAGAAAAGGTGAAGGGGGTTAAAAGGTACAAACTACTAGGTATCAGATAAAACAAGGATGTAATGTACAACACAGGGAATACAGTCAATATTTTATAACCAGTTTCTATGGTGTGTATTCTTAAAAAATATCAAATTACTATGCTGTATACCCGAAATCAATATAATATTGTAAGTCAACTATACTTCAATTAAAAAAACAAAAAGGAAGCCTTTAACTGCAGAGGTGGAAAATAGCAACATATACATATTTGCTTTATAGTTTCCCCTTGACAACCTTGAACTTTATCTGATCTTCCGTGTTCCCAGAAAGTGGCTACAGTTAAGAAATCCCCTCCGATGCTATCATGTTCCAAGAAAGGGCAGGATCGCCCTGCCCTGGCAGAGATTCCTCATGACTCACTTGCTCCCACCTTTCCTCAGGACGCCTTGTTTACTTGTTTTCCTCCAAAACTCCAGGTTTTCTTCCTTTTCTTTGAGACGGTTCTCACTAATGACCATTTTCCCCATTGTGATAGCCTAGATAAAAATCATTTCCCTGGTGGTCTCTCACACCCTCCTGTCTGTCCCCCTGTTCTCTCACTAATTTTAGGTGGCTGAACCTCAGAGCTGCTCAAAGCAAGGTGAATATCTCCAAACCTCCTCCAGGCTCTGCACACCCCACTGAGAGAAAGAAAGGAGCTGGATTCCACTTCCTGATCAGCCTTTCACCATGATGCTGCAAAACGTTGCTCTGGCAGACACCAGTCACTGGAGTCTTTGTAATGAGAGTCCCACCAAGTCCAGACATTGGGCTGTCCCTTCTGTGAAAGGAAAATCAAAACGGAGTCAGTACTGTTAAGAGCGCTCTCAAATGGAACCATGAAGGCATCGAGCAAGTGTGACTTGGGCACGTCTCAGCCTGGGTGGAATCTGAATGTTGACCACTTACTGTCTTAACATGGTCATCCAGAACATCTACCCAATGTTCCAGAAACTCAAGATACCTATCGGACACTTACCCTTAAATAACTCATGACAGCCTATCCCTTTGGGACAACTATTTCCTTTCTACTGTCAGAGTCAGTCATAACTCCTGCCAGACAACTTTAGCAACCTTGTGACTTTTGCCTTTATAAGCCCCTGATTCTTTCTCTTCCCCAGAACACCTGATTATACCCGAATCTGTGTCTCCTGAATTACAATTCCTAAGACCCCAAATAAAGCTCTTTGTTCCTTGCAGCCTCAACACTGATTGTTGTTAGACGCTTCCGCACCTCTGCCGCTGCCCTGTTGGGTTGAGGGTGGGGGGTAACATGCAGGGCAGTTAGGACAGGAGCCCCATGGGATAATCCGTGAATGAGATGAAACACCAGGACAGACCAACCTCCTCCAAGAGCTGTGAGGGCTGCAGTGGTTGGGCGGATGGCAGGGTGGGTGGGTCGGCTCCCAGAGGCTCCTTGGCGTTTGCCATCTTCTAAGCATGTTACACACGTCCCTAAAAGAGCCTCTCAGGTCACTCCCCCACCTAATTCCTGTGGTCTTTACCCTCTAACTCTCTCCTTCAAGTCTCTTTCTAATCTTTATCCCTGCATCAACAGTAAGTCCTACCTGCCCTGGGGCTTTACCTTTTGATACTCAAGGATATAGTTTAGATGTCAAAAGAACTGAAAGCCAACTCTTCTAACTTTACATTCTTACATTGAAATCCAAATTTGCCCCCTGAAATCCCAATTCCCCCTAGGCTGCCTTAGACAGACTAGGAAAAGGACCAGAAAGTGTGGGCAGGAAAATGAGAAAATCACCAAGAATAATACTAAGTGAAACCGTGATACTCATTCCTTCAGGGTTCACGGACCACTAATCATTTACCGGATAAGTATTGGTAACTGGGTGGATATAAGAAGGAAGAGGCAACGATGATTCCAAAGTTTTGAGCCATAGTGACTATGAGGATGGAAGGTGGTGACATTGGCAGAAATGGGCAATTTGGGAGGTGAGGTGGGTCTAGGAACGATGAAGACCAGGACTTGTTAGCTTGAGGAGACAGGAAGACATCCACGTGGAAAGTTTTCTGCACTGTGGGTGCAGAGTTAGAGCTCAGGCGGCCGTTAGGGCTGCAGGTATTATCTATGAAGGTTAGTACCATGCACCAGTAGTAGTCACCCAACGATAAACAGTAGAGAGACATAACTGTTAAAAATGAAAAATCACCCACATTTAGGAGACGAGAATTAAGAAGAAAACTCAGCAACGGTGACAGCAGAAAGTGCAAGAAAATAAAAGTGTATTTCACAGAAGTCCAATAAAAAATTTTTTGTCAAGTTGGAGGAGACAGTCCCCAGTGTCCAAATGCTGCAGAGAGGCCAAGATAGGTGAATTCGAGGAAAAGCAATTGGATTTGGTCATCAGAATACCACCAGGGACCTCAGAATGGCTGGAGTCGGGGAGGTAGAGTGTTACCCAAACCTCTGGCCCTGCTCACCATTACGAGCCTGGCACGTCACCCAGGTAGTTCGGGAAGCTTCTGAGAGCATCATTATTTACAGGAATCATTGTTAAACAACCTTCCTCTTTACCTAAGAACAACTTTCTAAATAAAGGTTCATATTATATTCGCAATTTGAGTTTGAAGAGAAGTACGTGTAATGGTGGGGAAAGCACTGGATTTGAATTCCAAGTCCTTGGGTCAACTGATGTTCTGGTTCTACCTTCTACCAACGGTGAGAACTGGGCCAACGTGGTCACTTTGGTCCTTTATTTCTTTATCCATGGAGAAGAAGGGGGTTATTGAAGGATCAATACTCAATCAAGCTGTTGTGTTTTGGTTTGGTTTTTACTACAGCACAATACATAAGTGTAAGGTATTTCATATGCAGTTGTCACAGAAAATTGAGTCAATCTAGTCTAGAAACAGGAAAACTGAAGATTTTATTCCAAAATTCCGCAGGGAATGACAAAATTCCAAGTCTTCTAATCTTGAATTCCGCAGGGAATGACAAAATCCCAAGTCTTCTAAGCTTGAAATAAATTAAATCAAATTAAATGTCTCTCATAGAGAGGTGTAAATTTCCAGTTGGGAAAATCAGTGAGTCACAGGGATGAAAGGCACAGCATGGGGAATACAGTCACCAATAAGGGAGCATCTTTATATAATAATAGACGATAACTAGACTCCTCGTGGGGATCATTTTGAAATATATAGAAATATTAAATCACTGTGCTGTGCACCAGGGACTAACATAGTGTTGCAGGTCAATTATACGTCAAGAAAAAAACTCGTAGAAAAAGACATCAGATTGTCGTTACCAGAGGTGGGGGTCGGGGGGAGGAGGAATTGGGAGAAGGCAGTCAAGAGGTATAAATTCCCAGTTATAAGATAAATAAGTACTAGGGATGTAATGTACAACATGGTAAATACAATTAACACGGTTCTGTGTTATTTATAAAAGTTTTTAAGAGAGTAAATCCTGAGGTCTTATTACCAGGAAAAAAGTTTTTTTTTCTATTTATTTAATTTTATGTCTATATGAGATAATGGATAGTCACTAAACTTACTGTGATAATAATTTCATGCTGCATGTAAGTCCAATCATTACGCTGTACACCTTAAACTTATACAGCACTGCATGTCAATTACATCTCAGTAAGAGTGGAAGAAAAAAGAAACAAAATGAAGATGTGCTTCCCTTCACACACAGAGTGTGCAGACCCAAAAGAGAATTAGATCCACTGGGACAAAGGTCTACCTCTGACGGATGATTCACTCCATGCCTTTCCCGCTGGGGTCCCCAGCTTCTCAAGTGGGCTACATCCTCCACAGTGAAAGGAAGCACACCCAAGAGTGCCTAGATAAATCCATCGAGGCTGCCTGGACCATCAGTTATGTTCAGGTTTTCAGCAGGGGTACAGGGTATTTTTACATTAGAACACAAGGTAATGAGGCACACTATGGTATAGAATGTACAATGTACATGATGCTTGAGACAAAACCCATGACTTCAGAGTAATTTCAAAACCATAGCCTGCCATTTGGGGCCACACCGGCCCAGATCAACAGACGTTCTTAAACTCTTATTTGCTGTTATGTGTACTTCAGTGGGAAAGTTTGACTAGCACTATTACTTTGTTCCTTATTCTCTTTTTCACTGAAGACAATTGTAAAACCCACTTTACCTGTGCTTAGGATTGATGTTCAGCTTTACCAGATGACTTCTGTTCTCATTGTTAGTTGCCTATGTTACACCAGTAGTTAAGTAGCTTGAAGAGCTTACCTGACATGCTTGTTTTCGTATTTGTCTTGTTCTCCTTTTTATCAAATCTTGTAAATGTCTTTTAGGACAGGGGCGGTGCCTAACTTTTCTGGGCTGCCTGGGCAACGTCCACACCTATATTTCGCATGTAGCAGGCACTCAGTCAATTACACTGAACCAAACCAAAGACTGCAGAAGGCTGATTATTACTGTTCTTTTTAATAAGTAACATTATGGAAACTTACTATTTATTAGTAAGCAGGGGATAGCTTGGAGGAGAAGAGATAAATTAGGAGTTTGGGATTAATGGATACACACTACTATATACAAAATAAATAACAAGGACCTACTGTATGGCACAGGGACTGTATTCAATATCTCGTAATAGCCTATAATGGAAAAGAATCTGTATATGTATAACTGCAACATTTTGCTGTACACCTGAAACTAACAAACTGTAAATTAACTATACTTCAATTTAAAAATGGTTAAAAAAATGGAAGTTTACTATTTAAAAGTACTATTTTAAAGCACACTATCTTATCTGATTTTCCCAAGAATTTAGATAAGTCAAAACACAAGACACTGAGTCAAAATGAGAAACCATGTCTCCAGAATGCTTTTCAATTTGACAATCAATCCAAAAATATTTACTGAGAACTGGCTATATGCTAGGCCCTCTTCTGGACTTTGGGAAACATGATAGATGATGATAGATGATAGATAGATAGATGATAGATGATAGATAGATGACAGATAGATGATAGATAGATAGATAGATAGATAGATAGATAGATAGATAGATGATAGATAGATAGATGATAGAAAGAAATACAGAGATAGAAATACATCTCCCCATGGAGGAAGAAGAGACATATAATTAATTACCAATTTACTAATTGCTGAAAGAAGTTCAGGGAGTCATGGAAGCAACACACAAGGAGGCTCTCATTAGGATTAGTGTATATTGGCTTCCCACCTGCTCTCTGCAAAACCTCCCTTTAGATGCCTCTCTCCTATTGCCCTGGGTCTATTTTATGTCAGGAGAAGAAAATGTGCCTAGGAAAGTGATGGGGTGAAGTGGAGCCAGAAAATGGGAACAAATATTTGGCCGAAAATCTATTTAACAATTTAGCCTGTCTCACTGGGGGAGGACAAGATTCAAATACAGCCTCATCAACATAAGAATATGCTTCTTCTTTATTATCTTGTTTGCCATGGACTTGAATTCTGATGGGGCAATTTTCAGCACTTAAACACTCGATTGCTACTAATAACCAAAGTAACAGCACAACTGTGTTTAGGTTTAATTTATGGGTATTTAGCACAACTTCAAGTATGGATTTCTTCAAAGGCAGCTTCTGTTTTATTGAAGCTAACTTACGAGGACATCCAGTCCTGCTGGAGAAATCACAAGCAATGCAAATGACCCCATACACTTACCTCAGCCCCACAGATCCTCTGTAACACAGAGCTTGATGACCACCAATTACTAACACCAGTTTGACAGGTGCTTTCCCCCTGCAGACTTGTTTCAGTAAGGCTTCAGTAGTGAGGACAAGCTAAATTTGATTTTTTTTTTTTTTTAATCCCTGTGGCTTTTTAAAGGAACCCTCTTACCTTCATTTCCTCACTGCTTGTCCAAAGGCGGACAAGAGAACTTCCCCTGGAGTCCACCAGGGGCCGCTGTTCTGCAAGCAGTGACCGCGGGGAGGACATGCCTTCTACCTCCACGCAGGCCTGAACTGCTGGTGGATGCAACAAAAATACTCCTTTCAAAATATGTTTTCTAACCTTGAAAAGACTATGCTAAGTGAAAGAAAGACACAAAGGTCACACATCGTATGATTCCGTTATGTGAAAGATCTAGAGTAGGCAAATCCGCAGAGACAGAGAGCAGATTCGGGGTTGTAGGGACTGGAGGAAGGCGGGTTGGGAAAGCGAGTGAGCGCTGAATAGGTTCAGGGTTTCCTTTTGGGGTGACAAAGTTCTGGAACTAGATAGCGGTGGTGGTTGCACCGCATTGTGACTATATTTAATTTCACTGAATTATACATTTTAAAATTAAGGTGGTCAATTTGTGTTATGTATATTTCATAACAATTTAAAAAATGTTTTTTTAAAGCAACAGTGTTGCTGGTTCTCTGGCATTTACACCTGTCCTACTTTACATAAATCTCCTATTTAGAGGTCATAAACGGGTCCTACAAGAAACGACATCAGGTCTGTGTTTGTTAAAGCTTGCTTCCATTCCGGAGGAAGCTCCTGACCTGAGTGCCAGGTCCTGACACCTCTTGTCCCCACCCTACACCCTCTCCACCCATCTCTCACTCCAGCCCTGGCTGCCCGGTGAGTTTCTCCACTCTGCTGGTGCAGCCCAGCACTTGCACCACGGGAAGTGCTGGAGTTAACACTCGGGGCTGGGGACTTGTGGGCAACGCCACCTGCTTGTGTCCTTAACCAGACCATCCTGAGGTGCATTCTGCGTGGCCCCTCCAAAGACTTTAGTGAAATCAAGCAGAGTTCCAGTTTCTCACAGCAGTGACCAACTCAAGACCACACCCCCTAGAGGGTCCCCCCTTCTTCCTCTTTCATGCTCCCCAGTCCCTACCTCTCTTCTCTGGAGTCCCTCCCCAGGAATAAATGCAGGAACACAAGCCATTGCCTCAGGATCTGCTTTCCAAAGGGAAGACCGTGCCTTCAGAGAGCCCGCTGTTGACAGAAAACAGATGGAAGAAGGTCATTGATGTTTTCAGCTTTTGATACAGCACCTCACCTTGGCATCGGATGCTAGAGTCACCATCTACCATGTCTGTCACATAACCTACCATTCTGTGCACACACACACACACACACACAGGTCCCCATCCTTATGTCCATGTGTGTGTGTGTATACACATATTTTATTGAAGTATAGTTGATTTACAATGCTAAGTTAATTACTGCTGTAGAGCAAAGGGACTCAGTTATACATATATAGTCTCTTCCATTATAGTTTATCACAGGATATTGAATAGAGTTCCCTGTGCTATGCAGTAGGACGTTGTTGCCCATCCTTCCTATATAATAGTCTGCATCTGCTAACCTCAAACTCCCAATCCTTCCCTTCCCCACCAATCCCCTTCCCCAACTTATTTCTTGATTCACATGAGGAGCAACGTGCGTGAGAGGAAGGTGTATTGCCTTGAAATCAAGGATACTTCAATGGTCACCAAGGCTGCACAAGGACCCCGATTTGTGTAACTTGGTTCAGGGGTCACTGTAAAGTGAAGGTAACAGCAGGACCTTCTGAGGTTGCCATGAGGGCTGGATGATTAAGTCTTCAAACCAAGTTATAGAGTAGTTTCCTTCTCCTCTGCCTGACATTATTTCAGGATGAACCTAGAAAGAGATCAGGCTTAGACAGCAAATGTCCCCCATTTGTCAGCTGCAAGGCCTTGGGCAAATTCTTCAACCTCTTTCCTTCAGTGTTATCTGTAAAATGGGGACAATAACCTTGCTTCATGTGAGGTTTAAATGCAGCAGGAGCGGTGTATTCGCCTATCACCTACCCTCAGTAAAGATTTCTTTCAGGGGTACCAGTCTATACTAACCCACACATGCTTTTAGCTTTCTTTCAAGGTCCATATTAAATATTGTTTCCTGTTCAAAGTTGTTTGATATTGCCCCCCTTTGTACCTTTTATCTCTTTAAACTTTCATCATCCTGAGTTGAGATGTCTTATATTTATCTCACTCTGCCCTACGCAAGAACCGCAGCATGTCCTTCACATCTTCCTCATTCTTTCCTTACAGACAATTTTTAGTGCCTTAGGGTAAGAACACTATCGTACTCATCATCTATGTGGCACCTGTAGTTGGGATGGCCTCATTGCACAACTCCAGGGCAGCATTCACATTGTAGTGTATGAGAACGGTGGCCTCTAGATTTGTGCAGTGCACAGACCTGCCTGCAGAGATGTTGTGTACATAGTGGACTCTCAACAAGTATGTGTCAGATTTTTTTCATTTTTTACTGAAGTATAGTTATATTCTATAACTATACTATACTATAATATATATATTCTTCAGATTCTTTTCCATTATAAATTATTACAAGATATGAATATAGTTTCCTGTGCTATAGAGCAGGTCCATGTTATTTATCTATCTTATATATAGCAGTCTGTATATGTTAATGTCAACCTCCTAATTTATCTCTCCCCACCGCTATCCTCTTTGGTAACCGTAAGTTTATGTATGTGCTAGATTAACCTCTCTGTTCCTCACATTACTGCTCTGTGAATCAGGAGTCTAGCCATAGAGCCCGTTTTCTAATGTACATTATACAATACAGATCAAAATGGAGAAATCCTAGTGGAAGGGAGAGAGAGAAGAGGGTGGATCCTGATCTTCTGAGCACCCCCACAAGCCCACTCACCTCATCAAGTCTTTGAGGCACCTGCAAGGGACCCCTGGACTAGATCATCTCTGCACTTGTAGGCAGAGCTGACATTCTTGCCTATTTCCTCGGTGCCCAGTGGGCAGTTCCAGTAGTGAATTTATGTGGCTCTGAGGGGCCCAAACATCCAAGACGAGTGGGACTTGTGTGTGGACATCACTCTCCTCTTCATGAATGTTATCCTGAAGAACATTCACAGACCTGGGGACTAGGAGATGAAGGCTAGGAGGAAGCTCAAGAAATGGTAATCCTGTGTGTAACATCAATCAAAGTGTCACTGGAAACGCACCAAAAAATAAAATCAAAGGCAAGTGTAAAGGAGACCCAGAGGAATGTCTTCGCTTTTCCATCTCAGGACTCTACCTTGTTGGAGGTGGGACCCACGTGTACAGATGTTCCTGCTGAGTCTAGTGTGGGCTAGATTGTTAGGATTCCGTCTGGCTGCACAAAGTGACAAATCCAACATCTAGTGGTTCATTCAAATCACACAACCACAAGTCAGGAGGTCAACAGTGTAGGGCTGGTATGTCAGCTCCATTGTGCTGTTAGGAAGGTGGACTTTAACTCAGCCACCCTTGACATATGTCCTTTGTCCTCACTCCTGTCATTTTATGCCACAATTTTGGCATCATGTCTGGGTTCAGTGTAAAAATAATGGGAGTCAAGGCAGCTTCTTGTCTCTTTTACCAAGAGGCCAAAGGCTTTTACAGGAGCCCCTAGAATACATCTCTTTAGGGTCTTCTTCAGAATCCGCAGCACAGTCCTTTTAATACGCTCGCTCTGAGCATCTCATCATTTACAAATCCAAGCAGCTGTCTTTTATTGAGCAATTACTAAGAGCCAGGCATTCCGATAACCACTTTACATGTGTGATCTCATGTCTTTCTCTTCTTGTCCTTCAACAATTATTTATTAAATGCCTACTATGCAAAAATAGTAAAAGTTAGTTTAATTGCCAGTGAACACAGTCAAACGTGACCCAGAACTTTTACATTTCTGAAGAATTTCACTCCTAAGAGCTAAGCCATGAATGAATTATAGGGCCTTCCCAAAAGTTTTCTATCCTGAGATAAGCCACAAAAGAAGGGAAAAAGAATTAGGAACATTCTGTTAGGGAGGAGGTGTTGTTTTTCAAATTTTATTTTAATCAAAGACAGAACTTTCTGTTTTCAAAAACCGACCCAAAACGTATTTAATCAGAATTGCTGACAATCATATAATAATTTCACCTACACGTAACACTTTCTCTCTTTATTCTGAGAGCCAGCTAATTGGAAAGCTCGGCTACTTTGCATATGCTTTACATTTGCAAAGAAAAAAATTGAAAGACTCCAACATTGTCCATGTGGTTTTCCTTTGATGTACATGCCAGGAAGTGAACAAAGCAGCAAAGGATTCTGCCCCTAAGAAGTCTATATTTGGTTGCGTATCCAAATTCTGGTTACATTTATGTATTTTTATATGGAAAATATTGTGCTATTATCGTATAGTCACACCTCGTATATGTCACTATCACTATTTATTAAAACACCCTAAGTAATAATGTTAATTGACTGGACTAGTCAATTTCCAAAGCACTCTCAAATGCATCCTGGCATTCATCTGTGCTGCAACCACCGAGGTAAGTATCGTTACTCTAATTTTAAAAATGAAGAAACTGAGGCTCAGAGACGCTTAGGCATGTCTTCAGATCAGGCAGCTAGTAATCAGGGGAGTGGAGATTTGCACCTGGATCCCCCAGCTCCATGTCCAGAGCTCTTTCTGTCTTCTCTCTTCCAAGGACACAACCTGGAAGCTCCAGGCTGTCCCAGTTTTACAAATCCTGTCTGCTTGTCCCCATAGATACGCTCATACTGGACTCATCAGGTAACCCAATTTTCAGTGCAGAAAAGCGGTCGCGGTCTTGATTGCACACCCGGCAATGCTGACCACAGAGTCCTCAGGCAATGTTCCCTCACGACAAGGAGAAGTGGCAGCAAGCTTTCCGAATCAAGCCACTCTCGTCAGAACTGGAAGAGAAAAAGGAAAAGGCAGCAAAATTCCGGAGGCCATTTGCCCTGCTGGTTGATTTACTCTGTTTATATTCCACTGACAGAGCTTTTTAAAGTTCTACTCGATGAACCTGGGTCACAGATCTAAAGGCGGAACATATCCTCTACTTCCTCTTGGCCTCCCCATTTCTTCCTACGGGCCTCATTTCAGCAGCGTTTTCCTCTTTAGCAGGGTTTTTCAACATCCGTACGATAGCCAGATCATTCTTTGTTCTTGGGGACTGTTCTGTGCACTGGAGGATGTCTCATAGCATCCTTGACCTCTGTCTATTAGATTCCAGTAGTTCCCTTCCATCTGTGATATCCAAAAATGTTTTAGACGAAACCAAATGTCCCCTGGGCAGCAAAATTGCCCCCGGTTGGGAATACTGGTCTATGTATTATACAACTGGGAGAGAAGCTAGGAAAGCACAGATATGCTGGCTCATCTTAGTAAAGACAAAGGGCAGAGTGGCTCCCCCCCATCCACCTTGTCATGATAAGGCAATAATGTAACAACGAAGATTTGAGCATCTCCTGTGCACCAGGCACTCTTCTAATGCTTTACTTAAATATCTCATTTTTACCACATTCCTGCCAAGAGCATACTTCCAGCCCCATATTCGAAAGTGAGAAGAAAAAAAAAAAAAAAAAGGTGTGCACAGAGCTTAAATAACTTGCCCTAAACTAGCTGAAAAGCAGCAGATCCATTTTAAATTCGGGGCCTCTACTGCTAAATCCCATTCACCTTCAAATATCCCATCTGACTCTAACCAGCTGGTTCATCTCTGCTGCTCATCATCTCATTGTTCCTGAAAGCTGAGTGTCTTGCCCAAAGCCACGATGCTAAGGTCAGTGCTGGGATGCAAATGCTCTTTGTACAACCCAACCCAGGAGAAGCTATGACACTTGGGCTCTGGGCTTTCTACATCCCTTGCCTGTGGACAGTGCCCCACCCCCACCACCTGGGCATGTGATGAAAAAAGCAGCCAAAAAGAAGAGTGTTCTGTAGAGGTGAGAGCTCCGACTCGGAGATCAGACAGGCCTGGAACTGAATCCCATCTCTATCACTTTCCAAGTGCATGAACTTGAGTAGGTTCTCTTAATTCCCTCCCCCATAAAAGGAGGATGATACTATCCACCTCATAGGTGGTTGAGTTGATTAAATGAGGCAGTTCAAATAAAGCACCTCACAAAATGCCTGGTGTATAGGAAGAGTTCAAAAAATGTTAGCTCTTATGATTAAATTTAGTTAATGTTCCTTTTCTCCTGAGTCAGGTTTAGCATCAATGCTCCATAATGCTGCTCAAAAATCCTTTACTCTGTCCACAGGCTGCTCCTGTTCACGCTCTCTGTCTTGGACGTTTGGTATTTCCACCGCTCCCTTCAAATCTCCAACTCCACGTGCACTGTCCCGTTCACTTAAGCCAGGCTGGGCCATTAGCTTCACAATGCAGATGAAGGTCACTGAAGTACTTTCTCCTGCAACCCTTCCCCTCTAAACATATTTGCAGCCCCTAAGCAATAGATATCAATACCCGTGGAGTTCCACATTACCTCCTTTGATTCTTTCTTAGGGGCAAAATGACTCTGCTCTTCAAAACCAAGCCCACTCTCTTTATGCCAGCTTCTAGAACTTCTTCCATTAGTGAGCCCCTTCCTCAGTCTCCGGTATCTTTACCTCATCCTCTCTACTAGGTTTCTCCTCTTCATCAGCAAATGCAGAAGCTAAGAGACCAGCCTTCAGACCAAATTTGCATAGCAATCGTAATTTTTTACCCGTATTGTTTGTTTTTGGGGGATGTTTTGTGAGGCTATTCAGATTCTGAGGGAAGAGATAAATCACCCCCCTGAGGCCACTCTCCATGTAAATAAACCTTCATCTTCTTTTTTTTATTAATTAATTTATTTTATTTTTACTTATTGGCTGTGTTGGGTCTTCATTACTGCACACAGGTTTTCTCTAGTTGCGGCGAGCAGGGGCTACTCTTCATTGTGGTGCACAGGCTTCTCAGTGCAATGGCTTCCCTTGTTGCAGAGCACAGGCTCAAGGCACACAGGCTTCAGTAGTTGCAGCACATGGGCTCATTAGTTGTGCCTCCCAGGCTCTAGAGTGCAGGCTCAGTAATTGTGGCACACGGGGCTTAGTTGCTCTGGGGCATGTGGGATCTTCCTGGACCAGGGCTTGCACTGTGACTGCTGCATTAGCATGTGCATTTTCTGCCTTAACCTCCCCCCGCCCTGCCCCCTGCGCCAGTCACCACTCATCTACTGCATTCTATTTTCTGTTGGGGTAAGTGTACCCATCACGGTTATCCCTGCAGTCATCCTGTTTGACCTGCCCTGCTTTGGGGGGAGAAATTTCTCCCCATGCCAACCTTTCTTCACAGCAGCATGGGAGCAGTCATTTTCTTACTGGAGCACATCTCCTTGGTCCCAGTGATTATGATACAGTCATCCTATGGCCAATGAACAAGGCCCTGACTGCAGTGATTGGTCCAATGGGCACGTGACCCAAATAAGACCCATCAAAAGCCTTCCCTGAAATTGTCAAACTAAAGCTGCAAGGGCAAAGTTTTTTCCTCTTTCGTGGTAAAACGATATGACTGGGAAGCTGAAGTTGCCAGGAGCCTAGTCCTCAAAGAGAATTTGCTAAGAGATTGAAACTGGCACACACAGAAAAGCTGAGCTGAGAGATCAAAAGATGGTTCCGGCAGTGTTCCCGCGAAACCGCGTCTTAGGCCAGCTGCGCCCCTGCCCTACCCATGCTTTGGGTACATAAGCTATAACTCCACCCAAACTTTTTACATCCTTGGTCCACTGGGAAAAAAATGCACAACCTAAAAGTTGAGAATTATGTTTTATTCCATGGACTTGCTGAGGACTTAAGCCTGGGAGACAGCCTCTCAGATGCTACTGAGGAACTGTTCCGAATAGGTAAGGGAGGAGCCAGGATATATAGGAGTTTTGCCAAAAAGGAAAAAAAACAGGTAGTCATGACATCAAAAGATTACTGTTAATTAAAGAAAACCAGACATCTCAAGTTAATAAATTTAGCACTTTTCTATGTGTGGGAAGATGCAAGAGTCTGGGCTCATTGAAATTATTCGTTTGATATGCACCTTAACTATCTAGAGCCAGTATCCCACTCTTCTCTATCCTGAATCCCCTCAGGGTGCACGGCTGGGGCAGCTACAGTGGCTCATGGCTTGAGGACCACAACATCCTTCATTTATTGATATGGCAGGCGACGTTCTTTGTCCACATCTTTGGGTGGGTTTCTGCCACTTCTAAACAGGAGAGTCTTGCTTCTCCTCTGGTTATCACTCTTTCTCTCTCCTTCTCCTTGTCCTTACACCTCTTGACATGGTAATCAACACTTATTATCTCTAATCTTTCACCTTCCCTTCAGTATCAAACCAATTAACAATAGGACTCCCATCTCTACAGCTCCATTTGAGTGGGACTAGCAAAAACAATTAAAGACCTTCTAATTCAGAAATCTAATGACCTGTTTTAGGATTTTATGCAATTTGATCTCAGCGCGGAGTTGACACTCTGTACCAAGAAGTTTCTCCTAACCTTCCTTTCCAACATGTCTGGATCTCAACGCTAGCTGGTCACTGCATCTCAAGTTTCTTTCTAGGAAGTCCCACTCTGCCAACTTTTTAAGGTCTGGTGCATCCCAAAAGTCCACCATCAGTCCTCTCCCCACTTGACATATTCTCCCTGGAACATCTCATCCAAGCTTCAGCTCCTCTAAGACTTCTGTTGGTATTGTTCTTTCCTCTAAGCACCTGGTTTGCACAGTGACCATTTCTACCTGGACGCTCCACAGGCAGCCAAAAATAACCTCGTCATCCAGTTCATGACACTGTAGTTCACCCCCTTCACTTAATAAATATTTATTGACCATCTACTGAGTGCTAGACACTATTCTAGGTACTGTGGATATTTCAATGAACAAAGTTCTTACTCCTGTGAACCCTGTATTCTGGCTATATGCTTCATGTCCTTCTTCTTTCTCTCCTTGCAATCTATTGCTTTCCATTCTGTACATTTTCATTTCAGAAACCTCTTCTAAATTCTGCACCTCCTCCCATCACAACTGCTACTCTCCTTCTCCCACTTTTTTTAACAGCCTCCTATTTGCCTTTGAGGACCTTCATCCTGCAATTTATTCTCCACACTGATGCCAGAGTTTTCCTCATAAACAGGAAATTTGTTTGTTTTCACTCCTTTGCTTCAAAATCCCTGCTGGCTCACTAGCACTGGATGATAAAGTTCAAATTCCCTAATTAGGCACATACAGTTCTACGCAATCTGGCCAGAACCTAACTCTTCAGACTCATGAATGCTCCCCATCCTACACCCACCCCACTCCATCCCAACCACACCCAAGAGCCACCAAGCCTCTCCTGCTTCTCTAAATGGCACATACACACCTTGGCCCCTTTGCAAACACTGGGCCGCTCATTTGGAAACGCTCTTCTTCTCCCCTTTCAACCTTTCCCTTCTTTCCACCTATTGATTTTTGTTCCCAGTACTATAAAATGCCAGCCCTCTGCTCCAGCCCATCAAGCCGTTGCTATCTATCCCACTCTTTGGTTCTCAAAGCACTTTGATGACAACGTGCTGCTTAGATCATCTTAAAGTGTATTCACTTGCAAGGGTATCTCTTCCACAAAACAATAAGCCCCTTAGGAACGGGGACTGTGCTACATTCCTTGTTGCATTTCCTGCAACCTCTATGGAACCTACACATAGCTCAGGGTATATGCCATCATAAGGAGGAGGAAGACTAGCTGCTGTTTAGCTCCCACTCACTCAGTTTTGTTTCAGTTACAGTTCTAGGTAGCAGAAACCACTATTACCAATTTCAGCATAAAGAGATTTATACCAGGTATTCAGGGGCTTCCGCAATTACTGGAAGGGCTAGAGGCGTGAACTCCAGACTAACCTTACAGGTACGATTCCCAGCCCCCAGAATCCCCATAATAAGGAAAGTGGACTCTGCTGCTGCAGAAAGCCACTCCCTCAGGGAGCCGCTGACAGCCATGACCTTGCCTCCGTCACAGTCTGTGTCAGCAAAAGGGGCACTTTACTTCCTGCAGTCTCTCTCTCTCTCTCTCTTTAACTCTGTTCCGTATTCAAGTCTTATTTGGGTGCATGTAGTCAATGGAACTGAAATCAAATCCAGGACTTTAGCTGCAAAAGAGTCTGAGAAATGTCCTTTTCAGCTTTCCAGCTTCTGCAAGGAGGGGAAACCGCACAGGGGGGTTGGAGTGGATGCTGAATAGCCAATCCATTGTATCCACGAGTGTCTCCTATGTGATGGGCACTTTGCCGGCTGGGTAAGACAAGTACTATCCCCCCACTTTACCAATGAGGAGACAGAGGCTCAGAGAGAGTAAAAACTTGTCCCAGGTGACACAGTGCAGAGGGGTGGGCTCTAATTCAAAATCGAATCTGCCTCATTCCAAGACTGTGCTCTTTCCACCCCTCTAGTTATTTGCAAGCACCTTAACTAGTAACATCTCACATAGGTCTAAAGTAAACAAAGAAACAATAGAAATGTAACAAAGTCTATCCCTTGTTGTTGCCATCTTGTTACCATTACCCTAGATTTCCAGGGAATATGTGTTCCGGGTAGAAATCCTTGCCTTTTTACTAAGGTCTAACCACAGAGTTGGGTAAATGTAAGGTTGCATAGAGCCTGGTAAGAAATACCATTTTTCACTAAAAGTTCCTGGATTACAAATATAGACTAAGTGCCAGTGACTCCTGAAAGCAGCTAACCTTATTTCTTGTTGCCCTGTTCATGTTCTAAAGCACAACACACTCTCATTCTGACTCAATTCAATGCAAAATTACCCAAATCAGCATCAGCATCACACAAAGGTGGATCTTCTGCCTCTACACTAAACGTCTTTTCTGTGGTTTCCTGAGTCATTTATTGATCGCTTTCAGAATTAGGAAAATCAGTTGAATTGACTGATCTCAAACAAGATAAGCAAGAGAAAATTCGCAGAAATATTTCAAGAGCTGAGCTAAAATCAGACTACTTAGCTAGAGAAAGGCTGAGAAAAAGCAGCAACAGACAGGTCACCCCCAGAGTGCTGTCATATCACTACTCAAGGCAACAAAGTGAAAGTCTGGGAGAGTCAGTGGAACTCAAAGAGAGAGCTCTAAAAAGTGCATGACCAGAGGGTGAAACAGGGTCCTTGGCCACAAACAGAAGCCAGGTTCTCAAGCATGTAGGGGAACATGGCAGTGTGTTTGTCTGTGTGTGTGTGTGTGTGTGTGTGTGTGTAGAAAATACTGGTCTAAGAGGCAAGAAACCTGGTACCCAATACCTCTTTGCAAAGGCCAATGCAGACCCAGGTAAGGAATCAGTGTTGCTGTGTGGTGTAAGGGCCAGAGATTCATTTAGATGGTTCCCTGGAATAGGCAGCAGTAGAAGATACCAATAGAAGGATAGAAATCTATCATCAAGGCTCAAAGCCAGAGAGTCCAAGTTCTATCAATAGTTCAAGGGACATGGGAAAGGCTATAAACTGGAGACAACAAAATAATGGAATCAGAGGTTAAGTAGAGACTATAATGCAACAGGAGGATAAGGAAGGACTGAACTAAAGCCTGGGGTGAATGAGAAATCATTCCATTTTCAGATTACCTGAGGCTCATTTGTATCGATTGTTGCATACCTGAGTTATTGTCCTGTCTTTGCAATTTTCCCTCCAAAATCCTAATTCAGAAAAATATCACACTCTGATAACACCCTCTTCTCCTTCCAGTTGCACAACCAGCGCCACGATACCTGTTCTGACACAGCACCAGGATCTTCAACAGCTCTACCATCTTTATTGATTCTATACCTTGTCAATCACCCCCTTGTCCACACCCTCAGTATCCTTGCTCGTTTGTCCTTTCTTCATCCACTCTCTGGTCTAACTTTCATCTGTGGCTGAGCCCACCTCATTGCCTCCTCCATACCTCTCAGAGGATCAGAGAGGGAAGCTACACACGTGGAAAGACTGGTGTCGACAAAAATTCAACAAACTGAAATGAGTGCTCAGAAAAAATCTGATAAAGAAAATCTGAGATGGGGCCAGGCGTGTGTGTTTCAAAGCTCTGCAGATGATTCTGATGTGACAAGAAGACCTCTTAGAGACGTCGCTCTCTCCCTGTCTGTCTGTCTCTCCCTCTTTCTTTTTCTCTACTTCTGTCTCAAAAAATTAGACACATCGCAGCTCCTAATTGTTTTAATAATCTGTATATGAAGATGAGCACATACAACTGTATGAAAGAGAGGATGACAGTCCCCCAAGCAGCAGTGGCCGCCAAAAGCCCTGGGGGGGGGGGGTCCCTGGAAACCAGCACTCTGGGGGCTGGGGGAGGCAGCACCGGCAAGAAGTAGTAGCAGCTCATAGTGCAACTACTGGAAGGACGATCTCCAGGGACCCAATCAACGGGGCCATGTCGTAACCAAGGAGGGCCCTGTGGGGCCTTCTCAGGTTAGGTCCCCCTCTGCTCCGGCTCCCCTCTGCAGCACTCAGGTAAGAGTATGCACAGTTCCTGAGTTTTTCAGATGCTAAAAACCACCACCAAATGGAGGAAATGAACTACTTGATGACTATGAGCCCATAGCCCCCAGACCTACTGGCGCCTAAGGATTGACAACGGCGAACTGCCTCGTTACCTCAACCTCAACCTATCAGAGAATTGTGCACGAGCTGATCATGTACCCTGGGATGCCCCTTCCTCACTTTGCCTTTAGAAAGGCTTTGCTGAAACCCTTCAGGGAGTTCAGGGTTTGGAGGACATAAACCACCCCATCACCTTGTTCGGCCGTAAAATAAACTTTTCTCTGCTCCAAACGTTGACATTTCAGTTGGTTTGGCCTCACTGTGCGTTGGGCACTTGAACTTGCATTCAGTAACAATTTGATCATTGTGTCCTCTGGGTACACCACTCAGCCATGACAGCCCAGGGTAGAAACTGCAAGGTGAGGATGGAAGGAAATCTTGCTAGAAAGTAGATAAGATTCGTGCATATTGGGATTTAACAAGCACTGGTGACACCCAACCTAGATGGCATCCTCTGAAGAAAGCAGCCTACGCACAGCCTCTCCAGAACAGAGTGGAGCAGAGAGAGTCAGAGCCTGGCTCAGTACATCTAAGCAAATGTCCCCAAAGCAGTTCCATGATGTTCTGAAGAGGAAGATGCGGTACAAACTGAGCACAACTAGGAAGAGACACAAAATGCATACCCTGATCTGAACTGGATTAAGCCATTGGGCAGATAAAGTCCAAGGATTTGGACTGGAGGCCAGGACATTCTGGGATGACTTTGAGACGAACAGGCTCATATTTGAAGAGAAGGTGGAAAAAATATTTGGCAAAGTCTGAAAGTAAAGCAGAGAGCTTTCCACTTCCCAGTGAGGGGTCTTGAACCCCCAGGAGCCCTCCCTGTTTCTAATACTATTTTTAGGGAATGAGATGAAACCTGAGCCTTTCTTGATCTGTCAACCAGATGCTTCCGATCATTATATCAGCTTTTGAGATTGTATATTCACAGCCTCGTATGTTCAAAATTTTCTGTAGCAGATCCAGCCTATTCTGGGGAGATTAGTTCTAACTATTTAGATCCATTGGCAACAAAAGTCAAAAGAGACTTTGTTTCTAATCCATGATCAATAACCGATCTCTAGCACCATCTACTATACCACTGCTACCATTTTTGAGCCCACCTTTATGCCAGGCTCTTTACCTACAGTATCTTATTTAATCCTCACAACGACTCTATGCAGTAAGTACAAGTATTGTTTTCGTTTTTCTGATGAGGAAATTAAGGCACAGAAAAATGAAGTAACCCGCAAAAAGTCATCATAGCTATCAAGTGTCAGAGCAGAGATCAGAGGCCAAGTCTGACTACCCCTGTGTGTCTGCTGTTTTAATTAGCACAGCACATTGCTTCTAATCAGCTTGAAAGTAATAAAAACCACACTGGAAGAAACCCAGCAGTCCAAACTAGGCAGCAATCTCCCTTTCTTGAAAGGTAAAAGAAGTCATGGCAGCCCTAAAGCCAAGTAAGCCATAGTTCTAAAAGAAATCATATGTATTTTGCCTCTTTTGTATCTGCCTCTTGAGTTTGGGTTTTACAAAAGCCTGTGCTTTAAACTCAGAAGTGTTTATCTTCAATCTGTCTTGGAAATTGATGTACAGGAGAAAGTGGTGAGAATAATAACAGCTCAGTTTGGGGACATTAGTCACGTGACTGGTATTGTGCTTCAGTTAACAGGGATTTGCCTCATTAATTCTTCCAACAACCTTATGAGGCTGGTAGTTAGGATCCCTGTTTTATAGATGGATATGCAGAGAAAACGGAGATACAGAAAGGTTAATAACTTGCTTCATGTCACGTAGCTAGTAAAGAAAAGAATAAAGATGCGAACCTGGGCAATTTGATTCCAAAGCCTGTGATCTCGTGCCTCCTTAAGAAGTTTCTGGGACCAGTGCAAACTGGATATTAAATGACATTTTTTTGTGTTTTCAGCAGAGGTTCCAAATAGTCTCACAATCTGTGTAGCTCCCACTGGGATACTGTGTCCTGCCACCTTAGCCTACCCTTCAGCTCCAGGCTGTGTAAAAGACACTAGAAATGCACTGAGCCTTTGCAGAGGCAGCAGTGAGGTTGACTTTGGGTCAGGTCTTTCCCTTCCTTTTGGGTTAAACATACAGGGCAGAAGACAAGGAGGTGATCCTGCCCATTGCCACGTTAAGCCAAATAAGGGCCTTCAAAAGAACCATTTAGGGAGTGAAACATGTACTCTTTGGAGTTTAAAGGCCACAGAGGCCAATCCCTCAATTATGTCTGAGAAGTCTAAATAGAGTCTGGGCTACCCAAAGGCGCCTCTGGCAGCCTGGTCCAGAGTGGGGCATCCACAAGGAACGTCTGTAGGGACCCTTGGAATAAAGAATTAATGCTGGGGACCTCCTAGGTGGTGCAGCGGTTAAGAATCCACCTGCCAATGCAGGGGACACGGGTTCGATTCCTGCCCCAGGAAGATCCCACACGCCACAGAGCAACTAAGCCTGTGTGCCACAACTACTGAGCCTGCACTCTAGAGCCCATGAGCCACAACTATGGAGCCTGTGTGCCACAACTACTGAAGCCCACGCACCTAGAGCCTGTGCTCCGCAACAAGAGAAGTCACCACAACGAGGAGCCCACGCACCACAATGAAAAGTAACCCCCGCGCTCCGCAACTAGAGAAAACCTGTGTGCAGCAACGAAGACCAAACGCAGCCAATAAATAAATAAATAAATTTACCAGAAAAAAAGAATGAATGCTGGACTTTCACTCTCCACAAGAGGGACCAAGTCATAAGACTTTCCCTGTGCCTCACCTGTCCTCTCTGATCCCTATAACCAAACCTGCAGAAACACAAGACAGCAGATGCTGGTAACTGGGGTAGGAGAATGCGAAGCTGACTACCCACACCCGACCGACCGCAGGTTTCCCAGCTGGAGGCGGAAGCAAGATGGGAGAAAGGAGGAGTTTCAACTCAACAGGACCCCTAGGCAATCAGGATGAGGAACAATGCTCCTCAGCACCCCAGACTGGAATAAGGATATTTAGACTGAAACTCTGCTCCCTCACGTGCTGGCCCAGTGATCTTGGGCAAGGAACGTGCCGCTGTTAATTTTCAGTGTCCTTGAACCACGAGAAATGAGAATGTGGGTTTCTTGTGAGGATTAAATGAGATGCTGCAGGCAGCCTCTTCCCTCACCTGCCACGCGGTAGGCAATCACTACATGATAGGTATTATTAGTATCACTGCTTGTGATGTCACATTTTATTCTCCCAAGAAGTCTGTCAAAAGCCCAAGCAGTTTTCTGCAGAATAGCTCAATTGCAAACGCAGCATAAAATGGTGTGGACGTTGGAGAAAGAGTTTGGGCTCATTGCGGCTTTTCCACTTAAGGATTATGTGATCTCAAGCACGGTGTTTACTTTCTGAGACTTAGTGTCTTCATCTGGATTTTCCTTCTGTTTTATTCACTGTTTTGTTTTGTTTTTTTCTCCACAGCCTGGAACACTGTAAGGCAGAGAGAATAAATATTTATTGAATGAATTAATTCTTCCATAAAATCATAATAACAATACCTATCTCACGCGGTGATTTGGAGGATTAGAGGAGATAAGGCACACAGCAAGAAAATGCACTGGCATATTAATTTTTGTCTTATTCTTGCTTCTCTAGGAAATTCCAGAAAATGAAGAGCTGGTTTTTTTTTCTTTTTTCCCCCTCCCCTCTTTTTCCTATGTCTTAGCAGAACAGGCCTGTGTCATACTTCTTTGCCACAGAGGGAAAGAACTTTTTCTTCGGTTGCGTGAGCTGCCCTGAAGTCAGCCCACACACAGGACACTCTGGGAGAACTGGATTCTTGGAGGGAAGTTATGGACAAGAGATGGGGAGGAGGCAGGTGCTTTGATGAGGAAGGGATGCCCCCACTCCCAGGTACCTAGAAGACTGGGGCCGGAAGGAGAGCCAGAAACCTGCTCCTAAAGATGGCAGAAGCCCTATGGAGGTGCCCATTGAATGAGTGGGGATTTTACATCAAGCACCGCAAGGTTAGGAGCCCTGAGCAATGGCCCAGAGACTAAGATGGCAAAGAGAGGAGACACACAAAATAAACATCTCAGTAACAATGGGCCAAAGACCAGAGGTCCTTTCTAAGCCTCCTGGCTTGTGTGAATCCTGAGGCTGTGGTACTCCCCCGCTCCCCCTCAGGGGAGGTGAGGAAACCTATTCCTGTCCAGCAAGAACTGAAATTGAATTTCTCACCAACCCTGGCTGGTCTGGGCCAACCCAGATATAATCTGATTTAATAAGAAAAGAAATAAGATGGTCGTGCACATGAATGCTGTGGAGATAATTCATTTAAGTCCCGTATATGCACAGCTTCTGATCTAACATTTGGCACTTGGGAGAAGCTTAACAGATGCTACTTTCCTCCCCTTACTGACCAGTAAATTCTGTAATGGTCAAATTTGTTGATCTTGGAGATGATGGATGAAAGCTCCTGCCCTAAATAGGAACCTAATGTTCTTTATTTTGCAACATGAGTCAAGTTCTTTGACCTCATTATCTCTACTCTCTGCCTCTCCACTCCTACGCGCAGCTGAATGCTCCCCCCAAACTGAGCCCGCCACCGTCTTCTTATTCCTTAAAGACTTTATGCAAATACCCAACTCTCTGCCCTTTCCCTGCATCCATCTTCCTGCCTGAAATGTTCACCCTTCTTTCCAGTCCTCTAAGTCCCATCCATCCTCCAAGTATCACCTCCTATCTTTATTCCTTTTCAGACTTCCCAAGGTCTACAAATGCAGTGCTTGCATGTAATAGGGGCTCCCTTCCTTCAGACATGCTTCTTGTTCAAATATTTATTCGTTCATTTAAAAAGAATTTTTTCAAGTGCCTACTACAGTCCAAGCTCCATGAAAGCCAAAATTGTTTGTCTAATTTGTTCACTGCTATGTGCACAACGCCTATTATAGTGGTTTATATTTTGCAGATATCAATAAATATTTGTTGAATGAGTAAATGCTGGGGATACAGTGGTGAACAAAAGAAATAAGACTCTTGCTATTAATTATGTTGACTTATTAGTGATAACTTTAGCAAGTTTTTCTTCTTCATGACTCAAAAATGATAATATCCACCAAGATTCTGTTCTAGATGCTCCTCTTTTTCTACACCCACTCCAGGGCGATGCCATCCACTCCTGCAGCTTCAGCCATCATCTCTACACAAGTACATTTGTCTGATTAAGGACTGATTTTTCTTCTTCCAGGGAACAGTTAAAGACAACTTCTTTTCTGTCCATATAAGTGGACCTAAACCTGAGACACACAACCTCAGGCTAAGGGTACAACCCAACCTTCATAGTCTCTCAAGATACAGAGGAGAAGAAGGAAGAAGATCCATAGACAGACAGGTAAGGACTGCACTTTCTCACCACTCCAGGCAAATTCACCTCATACTGGCAGAGAAAAAGGACTTTCATGTGAGATTTGGGGTGGGCAGGAGAGGGAAGGTATCCTGGAATACATAGCTAAGGATCTGGGCCACAGGAGAAAAGGCACTTCCTTTAAGAGTCCCAAGAGTGTAACAGTAGCCCAGCCAGGCATTTCATGAATGTTAACTTACTAAATACCACCATGCTGATGTTATTGTGCCCAGCTTACAGATAAAGAAACTGAGGCAGAGGAGGCTCGGTAACATCCCCAATGTTTATGGAGTCTGTAAATAACTGGGTAGGATCCAGCTGAAGCCAGAGGGAAAAATTTAACCACTCTATCATATTGTCCTTGAAAATATGAAGTGATATTTGCCTGGAAGGGCAAAGCCTCCAGGCATGGGATTATCACAGACATACCTTAACGCAGACAGTTGTTAGAAACATGTATTTCTTATCCTCAACTCCTTCCTAAGTTCCAGACCATGTTTATAACTGGGTTCTGAAGAATTTCACCAGAATGTCCCTCCAGCATGTCAAACTCAGGATGTCTAAAGATGGAATCATTACCTTGCCTTCCATACCAGTTTCTCTTCCTGAATTCTCTAGTCCTGTTAGTATTACCCCTACTTTTCATTCATGTTGTCTGGAAATACTAATATCTGCTTTTACTCTTCCCATTCCTGTTCGCTTTACCCCCAATTAATTGTCATGTCCTATAGATTTGACTTCTGTAATATCTTTAAAACATGACCCCTTAATTCAATTGCTACAGCTTCAACACTGATTTCCATCCATCACTGCATGTGGCTATGAGTCTTCCAACTGTTTATCCTGAATCGTTCTCTGTCACATTTATCCAGAAAACCTTTTTTTTAATAGTAGTCTTCCTGGAGCACAATTCTAATCACATTGCTACCCTATTAAAAAAATCAAACCTTCCACGACACCCCTAAAGCCCCGTAATTGAATACAAATGCATTTATGTGCTCAGAAACTCCTACAGTCTCTCTCTCTTTCCTTTTAATTCTTCGTGTCCGGTCTGTTGCAGTCTTCTAGTGCTTTCCTACTTGTCTCACGCTATGCTATGCTATGCCAGCTCAATGCTTTCTTCTGAGACTTTCCTCTGAGACTCTTCTGGCCTTTGCTTCTGTCTGAAGTGCCCTTGTCTGGGTCACCCCCAGGTTGCTGTGAACTCCCACTCCTCAGAACCCCTGTGTCACTGAGTTTGCATCCCTTTTATGGTAGATGCATACCACATACCACTTTGCACCTTCGTTTTGTAATAAATTTACTATTGCCAAGTTGGACGTGACTTTGGTAAATGGCTGGCCTGTGCTGTTTCCCCAGTGGGATGATTAATTTCATAGTTCAACTTGGTTAGACTGTAGGTGCCTCCGCGTTTGGGCAAATGCTAGTCTAGATACTACTGTGAAGGTGTTTCGTAGATGTACTAACACTTGCAATCAGCTGGTCTTGTGTAAAGCGGATTACCCTCCATGACGTGAGGAGGCCTCAGCCAACCCTTTGAAGGCCTTAAGAGCAAAAACCGAGGATTCCCAAGAAGGAATTCTGCCTCAAGAGTGTAACATAGAAGTCCTGCCTGAGTCTGTATCTTGCTGGTCTGCCCTCCAGATTTTGGACTCAAGATGGCAAAATCAAGTTTTACCTAAACTTTCAGTCTGCCTGCCTTTCCTATAGATTTGGGGCTTGCCAGCCCTCCGTAATCACATGAACCAATTCCTTAAAATCAATCTCTTTCTTTCTCTCTCTCTCCTTCTCTTCTTATTGGTATAACTTGATAGATAGATGATAGATAGATAGATAGATAGATAGATAGATAGATAGATAGATAGATGATAGATAGATAGATAGATGATAGACAGATAGATGATAGATAGATGATAGACGATAGAATTTCTCTGAAGAACTCTGACCTATTTGCCCAGCTTGGGGCACATGATTAGGTCACAGTTAATTTTGTTTTAAAACCAACCACCTCAGATCCCTATTTTCATTTATCTCACTAATGCATGTCCTTCCTCAATAGAAAGTCTCCTCCGAAACCCCCAGCTATAAGGTAAGTCAGAAACTCCAATAAGTTGGAAAATTGTGCCTATATTTTGAAAAGCCCCATTCTGTGCAACATAGGGTCTCTGCCAAAAAAGCACCCTTAACCAGGCACTCTGGCAATACTGAGCAGCCCCTGTCCACTCCTGGTCATGTTCAAGTGACGAGGAACTTGCTGCCATGACAGTATTTCCTCGGGTGTGGGAAGGACTGGAGCAGCATCTCCCCTCCAGGCTCCCACGCAGCAGTGCTCACAGCACTCTGTGATTGGCC